>NW_027456509.1:0-2500 GCF_040206685.1 Ascaphus truei | reverse complement strand
GCTAATCTCTCTGCCTCTCTCACATTATTCTCTCCGTCTCTCACTAATGTTCACTCCGTCACTGTCTCTCTCTAATTCTCATTTCTCATTTCATGTCTATCTGCCTAACTCCTTCAGTTTCTCTTGTTCTCTCCTATACGTTGGTCTTATCTCGTTCTCCCTTTCGTCTTTCACTCCATCACTTTATGATATATATATATACACTTTTCTCTCGCCCCTTTTTCGTCTAAGGTATCTCTTTTAAAAGCTGTATTTCTCGCCCTCTCTCCCCCTCCTTCAGTGCCTCTCTCTTTCTCTGGCTATCCCTTTTCTTCACCTTCTTCCTCTCTCTGATTCCAACAACGTTCCCTCTTATAACCCCCATTGGCAAGTGATAAGGACACCACACACACACACCCAGACTCTCCATTGGCTCACCCCCCTGCATGCCGCTCTTTTATTGGCTGAGGTGATGGGTGCCAGCCTCTCATTGGCTGTTCCCATTAGACTGTGCGCTCCGCCGGACGTCCCCAGATAAATTGGACTTTAAGATAGGGATTTAATGAGTTTGATTTTTCCACTGCAATGTTTGCCCTGAGCTGGGAACTGCCTATCCCCTCTCAGACAAATAATAGGATTTATCCCAAGGTAATGGATTACTCCCCAGCCTTACAACTCTAAATTACACCGTGTGTCTTTTAAAGAACGTCCCCCCCCCAAACAGGCATCAGGGGTTGGAGGGGAAAAAAAAGGGAGACTGGACAGGCGCAGGACACGGACAATCGTAAAATAAGTTTGTCTAAACATTTGGCCCCAAAAAATGAACAACCCTATTCAGTGGCAGAGGGGCCGGCGTTCGGTGGGGATCCGGGCAGTGAAAGGGTTAAGTGGTCTCTCCATCACTGTCCCGTTTGTGTCACCGCTGCACCTCACTATGACTGTCCCTTTTTCTCTGTCACTCTCCCATGTCCCTCTATGTCTTCCCACTGTCCCTGTCCCCTCTGCTCCTCCTCAGCTATTGTCCCTTTTTCCTGCTAGTGTCACCTGTCCCCTCTGCTGCTTTTCATGCTGACAGTCAACACATCAAGTCAGCATTTTAAAGACTGCAAATGCGAATCCCTTCAGCCCCTCTCCCCCCCCCCCCGTACCCTCTCAGCTGTTCCCTACCTGCTCCCCATGATCGCTACACACCACTGGGATTGTAAGCTTTGCAGGTCAGCGATGGAACCTACATCTCTATCCACTGCAGCTATTAACCTTGAAGTGGGAATATGGAAACGTTGTATTGTGGCTATATTAGATTGCAAGTGCTGGAGGTTGCATTACCGTGTCAGCTCTTCTGTTTTGTATGTGTGTTTGTGTGTCAGTTCTCTCTGTATTGTGCGTATTCTAGACATATGGCTGTCATTCGGTCACTTTAGTCTGATTGGGGGACTGACCCGTTAACCCATTTTTCTCCATAGAATGCCTCCTATTGCTTCATATAACTCCTATTGCTCCATTTAACAGCTCTTCTATTGCTCCATATAACTCCTCTTACTGCATGTTACCCTTCATTATAACTCCTCTTACTGCATGTTACCATTCATTATAACTCCTCTTACTGCATGTTACCCTTCATTATATCTCCTCTTACTGCATGTTACCCTTCATTATAACTCCTCTTACTGCATGTTACCCTTCATTATAACTCCTCTTACTGCATGTTACCCTTCATTATAACTCCTCTTACTGCATGTTACCCTTCATTTCTACTATATCTACTATCTGAAATGACTGTCTGAAATGACTGTATGTTTGTCTGCATGGCCTGTGTCCCAAGGGCCAATCTGATTGGTCCCTTGGGCCGGCCGCCCCCGCACCTCTCATTGGCCTGAGGCGGAGTGACGACACACACACACACACACACACACACACACACACACACACACACACACACACACACTGCTCATCTCCCGGTTTCTTACCCGCCGGTCCCGTGTCTCCCTGTTTCGTGCGCTTCCCCCCCCCCCGGCGCCGCTACAGAGCGCCCGGGACACCCCCCACGGCTCTAAAGCACGCGCCGCGCGCCCTCCCCGGGATGCCATGCGCGCACCTCCTCCTCTCCCTGTGTCAGGTCCCCCCGGTGCCGGTGCTCCGCTCCCCCGCTCCCCGGTGCTCCACTCCCCCCCTCCCCGGTGCTCCACTCCCCACTCACCTCCCTCCCGCTCCACACACCTCCGCTCCCGCTCCACTCACCTCCGCTCCACTCCCCCCCCGGCGCGGGACAGGCAGTGGGCGGGCAGCCTGCCGCTGCCACGCGGCACCTAAGATGGCGACGCACAGAAGGACCCCCCTTCCTCCCTCGCGGAGTAACTAAGATGGCGGCGGCCGGCAGGTGAGGTGACGTGTGTGTGTATGTGTGTCTGTAGGGTGGGGACCGGAGCTACACATGGGGGGGGGGATACAGGGGGAGTGGAGAGGAGGGACCCGTAAATTTAAAGCAAACCAACCACCCTCCTGTCCACTGTCCCCCCCCCTC
>NW_027456508.1:372500-408846 GCF_040206685.1 Ascaphus truei | reverse complement strand
TAGAGAAAGGGTTTTTGTTTTTAAATGGAAGAATCTTGAAGTATATGGTTCTTATCTTTGTATGATGTTTTGGTTATAGGGTTTTTTCGTAAAGTTATGGTTTTTTTTTCCCTTCTGAAAAGTTTATCTTTGTGTTTGTATATATCTGAAGGATGAAGGAAGAAAATGTAAATATATTATGTTTTGGTGTCTTTCTAATGTTGGGTGACTGTTGTCACTATGGTGTGTTTTTTTGGTTTCCAAAAAAGTCTGTAAACTTAAAAAAGTTGTTGAATAAAAAAGTTAAAAAAAACAAGGTTGAAACATGTCTGTGAGTGGGTTTAATGGCTTTGCATCTCATCCCAGCCTCTGTCTAAAAGCTGTGTTTAAAACAGTGTGCATTGGCTTGAGGATTGGCTTGTGTAATACGAGCTTGAGACAAAAGGTGGCACTGAGTGCTCATTTGCATGTCATTTCCCAGAATCCCTTGCTGCAGTGGAAGCGCTGTATGCTGGGTGACAATGGGGAAAGACAGGGTTGCAGACCTGTCTAAGACATGCAAATGAACATACAGTAATATTTACAGTTGCTTTATGCTTTACTGTGGAGGGTTTTTGTCACTTTTTTACCCACCATAACCTTAATAGTGTGTCTATCTATCTATCTATCTATCTATCTATCTATCTACTATATATTTGTGAAAGTGTTCTGTGGCCGTTTCTGTATGTGTCTCCCTGTGTCCCCTGTGTCCCTAGCGGCAATCCCATTGGCTCCCTTGGCCCGCCCCCGCACACCTCTCATTGGCCGGACACACACATACACTCACACAGAGATACACGGAGACACACGGAGACACACACAGGCAGGACACGGAGACACACACAGGCAGGACACTGAGACACACACAAAGATAAACACACACTGAGACACATACAGATACACACACACACACTGAGATACACACATACTGAGACACACACAGATACACACACACACACACTGAGATACACACACACTGAGACACACACAGATACACACACACACACACTGAGATACACAGACAGGACACAGATAGACAGACAGGACACAGATAGACAGACAGGACACATACACATATACAGACAGGACACACACACAAACACACACACACACACCACCACCCCCCCCTCTGTCCGTCCCACCCCCCATCACGTGCGCCGCCCGGCTCCAGACGGAGGGGAAGCGCGGCCCTCCTACCCCAGCCGCTTCCTTACCTCCCCGGCGCTACCTCCCCCTCAGGTAAGTAACTGCGCGTCCCGCCTCAGCTTATGGCGCCAGTAACTCTCCCATTTCAGGCGCGCAGCCTCGCGCCTCAGGCCCACACAGGCCCACACAGGGTGCTTCCTGCCGCCGGCTGCACGCCTCACTCAGCCGGACGGCACATCGGGGGACAAGTGGGCGCCGGCGGGGGGGAGCGCGAGTCACGGGGAACGGGGGGGGGGGGGGCGAGTCATGGGGAACGGGGGGGGGGGGCGAATCATGGGGAACGGGGGGGGGGGCGAGTCATGGGGAATGGGGGGGGGGGGCGAGCTCGCGAGTCACGGGGGAACGGGTGGGGGGGGCGAGCCGCGAGTCACGGGGAACGGGGGGGGGGGGGCTTTTGTGTTTTTCAATCAGATCGCCCAACAAATGTAAACCCCCCTTCCTTGGGCTAATGTGAACTAATAGTAATAGCATGTTTATTAGGCCAAGGGGGTGATGTAGCGAGGCAAATTGTTGCAAGGTCTTTGCGCCCAAGTTTGGTGCCGGGATTTGAAGGGTGACAACAGGAGGAGTTAGGGAAGAGTTCCCCCGTGGTATACACGGCTGTAGCAGACGTTTTTTGTGTGTGCATTATGAGGGACGTAATGACACCTGCCTTAACTGTCCAAGCAGTGTGTCGACCCCCCCCCCCTTTCTCCCCCCCCCCTCCCCTTTCTCCCCCCCTCCCCTTTCTCCCCCCCCTCCCCTTTCTCCCCCCCCTCCCCTTTCTCCCCCCCCCTCCCCTTTCTCCCCCCCCCCTCCCCTTTCTCCCCCCCTCCCCTTTCTCCCCCCCCCTCCCCTTTCTCCCCCCCCGCTCCCCTTTCTCCCCCCCTCCCCGCTCCCCTTTCTCCCCCCTCCCCTTTCTCCCCCCTCCTGCTCCCCTTTCCTCCCCCCTCCCCTTTCTCCCCCCTCCCGCTCCCCTTTCTCCCCCCTCCCCGCTCCCCTTTCTCCCCCCTCCCCTTTCTCCCCCCTCCCGCTCCCCTTTCTCCCCCCTCCTGCTCCCCTTTCCCCCCCCCACTCCCCTTTCCACCCCCCCTCCGCTCCCCTTCCCCCCCCCCCTCCGCTCCCCTTTCCCCCCCCCTCTGCTCCCCTTTCCATCACCCCCTCCGCTCCCCTTTCCCCCCCCGCTCCCCTTTCCCCCCCCTCCTCCGCTCCCCTTTCCGCCCCCTCCGCTCCCCTTTCCCCCCCCCTCAGCTCCCCTTTCCCCCCCCCCCTCCGCTCCCCTTTCCCCCCCCTCCGCTCCCCTTTCCCCCCCTTCCTCTGCTCCCCTTTCCCCCCCCTCAGCTCCCCTTAGCCCCCCCCTGAATATTGCTACTATACTCAGAGCTGAAATGCAAACAGGCTAACTGAAGGAATTAACCTTTCCACTGCCTGTTCTAACAGGACTGACAGAGGAAAGGCCCAGAATTAGCAATAGATGCCGAAGGCCTGGCTATATATATGTAGAAAAGCACTTTATGCCCCATGTTAGAGTGTAGCCTTTTCCCCATACAGTAAGGCCGAGTTCAGCGTGGCTGCTGCTGCGGCAGCGTGCGTCCACGCGCACCTCCCCCGCGTGCTCCTGCAGCCTGGCGATCTGTGTTCAGGCTGCAGGAGTCGGGTCGCGGCATTTGGGGGCTTGGCGGGGGGGAATGTGTCACGGAGCTGGTTCGCTGAACCAGCTCACGTGATGCGACTGCAGCCCCAAATATCATTTCTGGTTACAGCGGCGTCAACGCTGCACTTTACCGCCCGTGGAGTTTTCAGTTTGAACACTCCCACCAAACAATCTGAAATTGCGACGGACGTGCGCACGCACGCGTCGCGTAGCAGCCACCCTGAACACGGCCTTAGAAAGGCAGCCAGTAATGTAATGTGTGTTTTAGCATTTCTTTGCATGCAGGCACAGTAATTCACTTAGCTGCGTTGTCTGCAGAGAAATGCTGGGTCGTGACAAAGGGCTGGGAGCAGCTAAGTGCCGGGACAAATGGTGAGCGGGGAAGGGCTGATTATCAGGTCCGGGGACGGACTCCCAGCGCGGTAGAGTCTATACACATAATATATAAAGCTTGGCCCCCTGCAGAAGCAATCCCTCCAGCCAATTAGGCGAGGGAAGCCCATGACCAGGGGGCAAGCCCCCTCCCCCCTCACCTCCCTGGGATCTCTGGGCCGCCGTCGCGGCCCCCCCTGGGGGGGGGGGCAGGCCTAGGTCAGTACAAAAGAGGCAGCCGGGAGCTGAATCTTCCATTCTGCTCCCGGTCTGCTGAGAAGTTTAGTGTCCTCTCCTCTCCTCCAGGTGAGTTTGTAGTCTCCCTTTGGGCCCGATCGCAGCATCCCCCCCCTCCGCCTCCGCTATGGCTGTCCAGGGGATAGTTGCGAGGCGGCCGGGGAGTGCTGCCACGGGGGATCCCCCTACCGCGCGGCTCTCCCTCCCTCAGCCTCCGTGGCTGGCCTGCTCGGCGGGCGGGGAGGGGGGGGCCTCCGGCGAAGGGGGGGATCCGCCTGCCGGACCAAGGGATAGCTAGTGGGGATCCCCCTTACCGCGTGGCTCTCCCTCCATCAGCCTTGGTAGCTGGCGGGCGGGGAGGGGGGGCCTCCGGGGAACGGGGGGATCCCCTTGCCGGTACCAGGGAATAGCCAGGGGGGTTTCCCTTGCCACGTGGCTCGCCCTCCATCAGCCTCTGCGGCTGGGGAGGGGGGGGGGGCCCAGAGGGAGGCACAACAACCCCCCACGTTTTTTTGCCACGACGGTTCCCCCAACAGAATGGCCGTGGGTATCCCCCAACCCCCCCCCCCCGGGGTTGGAGCACGGGACACTCAGTGGGGTTACATGGCAGTGGTATAATGTGCTGTAATTGATTTCTTTCAACATTGGATAAAGTTATGATCAATGCTAGAATGGCCGTGGGTATCGCTGCATACCGCATTCGTAGTGATAGCGGGCTGTATGTGGGGAATAAAGTGTATACACCTCAGTGTGGTTATAATGCGTTGTATTCGGGGTATGGTTATAATGCGTTGTATTCGGGGTATAAGGCATACGAGCTGCATTCGAGGTACAATTGGCTGTAATTGGGTTACATGGCGTATATTGTATTTGGATTATAGGGGGTGTATATATACCGCATCCGAAGTTACAATGGGCTGTAATGGGGTGACATGGTGTATATAGTGTGTATACTGCACTCGTAGTTACGTTCTGTTGTACGCTAGGGTGTGTATAGGTGCTGCATTCGCCGTTACAATGTACTGTAACTGGGTTACATAGCGTATATAGTGTATATACTGCATTCACGGTTACGTGCTGCATGTGGAGTATAAGGTGTATTTATGCTGCATTCAGTGTTGTAATGTGCTGTAATTGGGTTACATGGCGGGTATAGTGTATATACCGCAGTCAGGGTTAAGTGCGGTATGTGGATTATAAGGTGTACATTTGCTGCATGCAGGGTTATAAGGTGTCGTAATTGGGGTACATGGCGTATATAGAGTATATACTGCATTCACGGTTACGTGCTGCATGTGGAGTATAAGGTGTATTTATAGAGTGACCATTCGTCCCGGTTTTGCCGGCACAGTCCCGTTTTTTTCTGTGCTGTCCCGGTTGACAGTCCGTCCCGGAAATGTCCCGGGTTTTGCCCCTGGTGACTGGTACCGTGCGCGAGTCGGCGGCGGTGCGCGGAGGCGGCGGCGTGAGGAGGAGGCGGCGGCCGTATTTTTTTTTTCCCCAATAGCAGGATGCCGGGGGCGGGGCTTTAGAGTAGAAGCAGGGGATTGGTTGGAGGTCAGGATTTGCCGGGGGCGGGGCTTAGTATTGGGGACGGATGGTGTGTGTGTGTGTGTGTGTGTGTGTGTGTGTGTTCACCAGAAGGAAGGCTCACAGCTGGCAACTGAAACTGCCGGCAGACTGGAAAAAAGCCTCACTACTTCTGGCTCCCTACAGTGGCATTACAGGTAAGCACCATGTCGCCTGTGTGTGTGTGTGTCTGCCCCCTTCCCAGTCTGTGTGTGTGTGTGTGTCTGCCCCCCTCCCAGTCTGTGTGTGTGTGTCTGCCCCCCTCCCAGTCTGTGTGTGTGTGTATGACTGCCCCCCTCCCAGTCTGTGTGTGTGTGACTGCCCCCCTCCCAGTCTGTGTGTGTGTGACTGCCTGCCTCCCAGTCTGTGTGTGTATGACTGCCCCCCTCCCAGTCTGTGTGTGTGACTGCCCCCCTCCCAGTCTGTGTGTGTGTGACTGCCCCCCTCCCAGTCTGTGTGTGTGACTGCCTCCCCTCCCAGTCTGTGTGTGTATGACTGCCCCCCTCCCAGTCTGTGTGTGTGTGTGTGTGTGTGTGACTGCCCCACCTCCCAGTGTGTGTGTGACTGCCCGCCTCCCAGTCTGTGTGTGTGACTGCCTCCCCTCCCAGTCTGTGTGTGTGTGTGACTGCCCCCCTCCCAGTCTGTGTGTGTGTGTATGACTGCCCCCCTCCCAGTCTGTGTGTGTGACTGCCCCCCTCCCAGTCTGTGTATGTGACTGCCCCCCTCCCAGTCTGTGTGTGTGACTGCCTCCCCTCCCAGTCTGTGTGTGTGTGTGTGTGTGTGTGTGACTGCCCCACCTCCCAGTGTGTGTGTGACTGCCCCCCTCCCAGTCTGTGTGTGTGACTGCCTCCCCTCCCAGTCTGTGTGTGTGTGTGACTGCCCCCCTCCCAGTCTGTGTGTGTGACTGCCTCCCCTCCCAGTCTGTGTGTGTGTGACTGCCCCCCTCCCAGTCTGTGTGTGTGACTGCCTCCCCTCCCAGTCTGTGTGTGTATGACTGCCCCCCTCCCAGTCTGTGTGTGTGTGTGTGTGACTGCCCCACCTCCCAGTGTGTGTGTGACTGCCTCCCCTCCCAGTGTGTGTGTGACTGCCCGCTCCCAGTCTGTGTGTGTGACTGCCTCCCCTCACTACTTCTGGCTCCCTACAGTGGCATTACAGGTAAGCACCATGTCGCCTGTGTGTGTGTGTGTCTGCCCCCTTCCCAGTCTGTGTGTGTGTGTGTCTGCCCCCCTCCCAGTCTGTGTGTGTGTGTCTGCCCCCCTCCCAGTCTGTGTGTGTGTGTATGACTGCCCCCCTCCCAGTCTGTGTGTGTGTGACTGCCTGCCTCCCAGTCTGTGTGTGTATGACTGCCCCCCTCCCAGTCTGTGTGTGTGACTGCCCCCCTCCCAGTCTGTGTGTGTGTGACTGCCCCTCTCCCAGTCTGTGTGTGTGTGTATGACTGCCCCCCTCCCAGTCTGTGTGTGTGACTGCCCCCCTCCCAGTCTGTGTGTGTGACTGCCCCCCTCCCAGTCTGTGTGTGTGACTGCCCCCCTCCCAGTCTGTGTGTGTGACTGCCCCCTCCCAGTCTGTGTGTGTGTGACTGCCCGCCTCCCAGTCTGTGTGTGTGACTGCCTCCCCTCCCAGTCTGTGTGTGTATGACTGCCCCCCTCCCAGTCTGTGTGTGTGTGTGTGACTGCCCCACCTCCCAGTGTGTGTGTGACTGCCCGCCTCCCAGTCTGTGTGTGTGACTGCCTCCCCTCCCTGTTTGTGTGTGTATGACTGCCCGCCTCCCAGTCTGTGTGTGTGTGACTGCCCCCCTCCCAGTCTGTGTGTGTGACTGCCCCCCTCCCAGTCTGTGTGTGTATGACTGCCCCCCTCCCAGTCTGTGTGTGTGTGTGACTGCCCCACCTCCCAGTGTGTGTGTGACTGCCCCCCTCCCAGTCTGTGTGTGTGACTGCCCCCCCACCCAGTGTGGGTGTGTGACTGCCCCCCCACCCAGTGTGGGTGTGTGTGTGACTGCCCCACCTCCCAGTGTGTGTGTGACTGCCCCCCCTCCCAGTGTGTGTGACTGCCCCCTCCCAGTGTGTGTGTGACTGCCCCCCTCCCAGTGTGTGTGACTGCCCCCCTCCCTGTGTGTGTGTGACTGCCCCCCCTCCCAGTTTGTGTGTGTATGACTGCCCCCCTCCCAGTCTGTGTGTGTGTGTGTGACTGCCCCACCTCCCAGTGTGTGTGTGACTGCCTCCCCTCCCAGTGTGTGTGTCACTGCCTCCCCTCCCAGTGTGTGTGTGACTGCCCCCTCCCAGTGTGTGTGTGACTGCCCCCCCCAGTGTGTGTGTGACTGCTCCCCTCCCAGTCGGTGTGTGACTGCCCCCCCCCCAGAGTGTGTGTGACTGCCTCCCCTCCCAGTGTGTGTGTGTGTGTGACTGCCCCCCCCAGTGTGTGTGTGACTGCCTCCCCTCCCAGTGTGTGTGTGACTGCCCCCCCAGTGTGTGTGTGACTGCCCCTCCCAGTGTGTGTGTGTGTGTGTGTGTGTGTGTGTGTGTGTGTGTGTGTGTGTGTGTGTGTGTGTGTGTGTGTGTGTGTGTGACTGCCCCCCTCCCAGTGTGTGTGACTGCCCCCCCTCCCAGTGTGTGTATGACTGCCCCCCTCCCAGTGTGTGTGTGACTGCCCCCCTCCCAGTGTGTGTGACTGCCTCCCCTCCCAGTGTGTGTGTGACTGCCCCCCTCCCAGTCTGTGTGTGTGTGACTGCCCCCCCTCCCAGTGTGTGTGTGACTGCCCCCCTCCCAGTGTGTGTGTGACTACCCCCCTCCCAGTCTGTGTGTATGTGTGACTGCCCCCTCCCAGTCTGTGTGTCTGTGTGTGTGTCTGTCTGCCCCCTGCCACTGTGTGATGCCCCTCTCCCAGTGTGTGTCTGCCCCCTCCAAGTCTGTGTGTGTGTGTGTCTGTCCCCCTCCCATTCTGTGTGTGTGTGTGTGTGTGTGTGTCTGCCCCCCTCCCATTCTGTGTTTGTGTGTGTCTGCCCCCCCAGTGTGTGTGTGACTGCCCCCTCCCAGTGTGTGTGTGTGTGTGTGTGTGTGTGTGTGTGTGTGTGTGTGTGTGTGTGTGACTTCCCCCCCTCCCAGTGTGTGTGACTGCCCCCCCTCCCAGTGTGTGTGTGACTGCCCCCCTCCCAGTGTGTGTGTGACTACCCCCCTCCTAGTCTGTGTGTATGTGTGACTGCCCCCCCTCCCAGTCTGTGTGTCTGTGTGTGTGTCTGTCTGCCCCCTGCCACTGTGTGATGCCCCTCTCCCAGTGTGTGTAAGTGCCCCCTCCAAGTCTGTGTGTGTCTGTGTGTGTCTGCCCCCCTCCCATTCTCTGTGTGTGTGTGTCTGTCTGCCCCCTGCCACTGTGTGATGCCCCTCTCCCAGTGTGTGTCTGCCCCCTCCAAGTCTGTGTGTGTGTGTGTCTGCCCCCCTCCCATTCTGTGTTTGTGTGTGTCTGCCCCCCCAGTGTGTGTGTGACTGCCCCCTCCCAGTGTGTGTGTGTGTGTGTGTGTGTGTGACTGCCCCCCCTCCCAGTGTGTGTGACTGCCCCCCCTCCCAGTGTGTGTGTGACTGCCCCCCTCCCAGTCTGTGTGTGTGTGACTGCCCCCCCTCCCAGTGTGTGTGTGACTGCCCCCCTCCCAGTGTGTGTGTGACTACCCCCCTCCCAGTCTGTGTGTATGTGTGACTGCCCCCTCCCAGTCTGTGTGTATCAGCGAGTCGGCGGCGGTGCGCGGAGGCGGCAGCGTGAGGAGGATGCGGCGGCCGTGAGTATTTATTTTTTTCCCCAATAGCAGGATGCCGGGGGCGGGGCTTTAGAGTAGAAGCAGGGGATTGGTTGGAGGTCAGGATTTGCCGGGGGCGGGGCTTAGTATCAGGGACGGATGGTGTGTGTGTGTGTGTGTGTGTGTGTGTCGCGCAAACACCAGAAGGAAGGCTCACAGCAGGTAAGCACCATGTCGCCTGTGTGTGTGTGTCTGCCCCCTTCCCTGTGTGTGTGTGTGTGTGTGTGTGTGTGTGTGTGACTGCCCCCTCCCAGTCTGTGTGTGTGTGTGTGTGTGTGACTGCCCCCTCCCAGTTTGTGTGTGTATGACTGCCCCCTTCCCTGTGTGTGTGTGTGTGTGTGTGTGACTGCCCCCTTCCCAGTCTGTGTGTGTGTGACTGCCCCCCCCAGTTTGTGTGTGTATGACTGCCCCCTTCCCAGTCTGTGTGTGTGTGTGTGTGACTGCCCCCTCCCAGTCTGTGTGTGTGTGTCTGCCCCCTTCCCAGTCTGTGTGTGTGTGACTGCCCCCTCCCAGTTTGTGTGTGTATGACTGCCCCCCTCCCAGTCTGTGTGTGTGTGACTGCCCCCCCTCCCAGTGTGTGTGACTGCCCCCCCTCCCAGTGTGTGTGTGACTGCCCCCCCTCCCAGTGTGTGTGTGACTGCCCCCTCCCAGTGTGTGTGTGACTGCCCCCCCTCCCAGTGTGTGTGACTGCCCCCCTCCCAGTGTGTGTGTGACTGCCCCCCTCCCAGTGTGTGTGACTGCCTCCCCTCCCAGTGTGTGTGTGACTGCCCCCCCACCCAGTGTGGGTGTGTGACTGCCCCCCACCCAGTGTGGGTGTGTGACTGCCCCCCTCCCAGTGTGTGTGTGACTGCCCCCGCACCCAGTGTGTGTGTGTGTGTGTGACTGCCCCCTCCCAGTCTGTGTGTGTGTGACTGCCCCTCCCTTCCAGTGTGTGTGTGACTGCCCCTCCCTCCCAGTGTGTGTGTGACTACCCCCCTCCCAGTCTATGTGTGTGTGACTGCCCCCACTCCCAGTCTGTTTGTGTGTGTGACTGCCCTCCCCCTCCCAGTCTGTGTGTGTGTGACTGCCCCTCTCCCAGTCTGTGTGTGTGTGTGTGTGACTGCCCCCTTCCCAGTCTGTGTGTGTGTGACTGCCCCCCCTCCCAGTGTATGTTTGACTGCCCCGCTCCCAGTCTGTTTGTGTGTGTGACTGCCCTGCCCCTCCCAGTCTGTGTGTGTGTGACTGCCCCTCTCCCAGTCTGTGTGTGTGTGACTGCCCCCCTCCCAGTGTATGTTTGACTGCCCCCTCCCAGTCTGTGTGTATGTGTGACTGCCCCCTCCCAGTATGTGTGACTGCCCCCTCCCAGTCTGTGTGTCTGTGTGTGTCTGTCTGCCCCCTGCCACTGTGTGATGCCCCTCTCCCAGTGTGTGTAAGTGCCCCCTCCAGGTCTGTGTGTGTGTGTGACTGCCCCCCTCCCATTCTGTGTGTGTGTGTGTCTGCCCCCCTCCCATTCTGTGTTTGTGTGTGACTGCCCCCCCAGTGTGTGTGTGACTGCCCCCTCCCAGTGTCTGTGTGTATCAGTGACAGAATGTATACAGACACCAACCCACTCACCCACTCACCCACGTGTCAGTCAGTCACCCACGTGTCAGTCAGTCACCCACCCATATGTCAGGCAGTCAGTCACCCACCCACCCACGTGCCAGGCAGTCTAACGTGTCAGTCAGTCACCCACCCACGTGTCAGTCAGTCACCCACCCACCCACGTGTCAGGCAGTCAGTCACCCACCCACGTGTCAGGCAGTCAACCCGTGTCAGGCAGTCACCCACCCAAGTGTCAGGCAGTCTCCCACCCACCCCCCCAAGTTTCAGGCAGTCTCCCACCCACCCAAGTGTCAGGCAGTCTCCCTCCCACCCACCCAAGTGTCAGGCAGTCAGTCAGTCACCCACCCACGTGTCAGGCAGTCAGTCAACCCAAGTGTCAGGCAGTCACCCACCAAGTGTCAGGCAGTAACCCACCCACCCACCCAAGTGTCAGGCAGTCTCCCACCCACCCACCCAAGTGTCAGGCAGTCTCCCACCCACCCAAGTGTCAGGCAGTCTCCCACCCACCCACCCAAGTGTCAGGCAGTCTCCCACCCACCCACCCAAGTGTCAGGCAGTCTCCCACCCACCCAAGTGTCAGGCAGTCTCCCACCCACCCACCCAAGTGTCAGGCAGTCTCCCACCCACCCACCCAAGTGTCAGGCAGTCTCCCACCCACCCACCCAAGTGTCAGGCAGTCTAGCCACCCACCCACCCAAGTGTCAGGCAGTCTCCCACCCACCAGTCTAAGTGTCAGGCAGTCAAAGTGTCAGGCAGTCAACCCAAGTGTCAGACAGTCTCCCACCCACCCAAGTGTCAGGCAGACTCCCATAACCCACCCACCCACCCAAGTGTCAGCAGTCTCCCATAACCCACCCACCCACCCAAGTGTCAGCAGTCTCCCATAACCCACCCACCCACCCAAGTGTCATCAGTCTCCCATAAAAGTGTCAGGCAGTCTCCCATAACCCAGCCACCCGTCAGGCAGTCTCCGATACCCTAGAGAAAGTGCAGCGCACCATGATCCAGAGAAGAGGCAGGTCTGGCAAAAATCTATCTTTATTAGAAAGTCATAAAAACAAGGGATGCAACCCCACCCCACTCTGCCACATAACCAGGATGCTGACGCCCACCTGATGATATCAGAGCTACCATATGGCGCCCCCTAGTGACGTCAGACGTCTAGGTCTAAATCCCTGGCAATACAGCATAGAGCTGTCTTGGAGGACTGCAGCCACAGCCACACCTCTCCCCAGACTGAACACTCCCCCATGTGTGGCTGTGGCTGCAGTCCTCCAAGACAGCTCTATGCTGTATTGCCAGGGATTTAGACCTAGACGTCTGACGTCACTAGGGGGCGCCATATGGTAGCTCTGACGTCATCAGGTGGGCGTCAGCATCCTGGTTATGTGTCAGAGCCGGGAGGGGTGAGTATCAGGGGGGGTGGTATATATTTTGACTGTTTTCTTGTGTTTGGCAGCCTTCACCTTGAGATAGGCAGTATTTGACTGCCGAAACGTTGGACTTTATGGCATATTAAACCTCCTTTGAGTAAGACCGTGTGCCTGCTTCTTCTTCTTTGTCCGGCTACAGGAAGGGTCAGGAGACAGGGAGGACAGAGGCAGGAGAACCCCATCTGGCTCCGGCCTTGCCTGTCCCTACGAATACAAACATACAACCCCTCACTGAATAACATAGCCCTAACCCCATGTAATAATCCTGGGTGTAAACAAAATAATGGTTTTATGAATATTGTAATGGTTTAATAGGGACCTAGGAGGTGGCCAGTGGGGCTGTTATGTGTATTTGTGTTTATTGTGGGTAGCGGGGGTGGGTGAACGGGGTATTGGCCCCAAGGATGGGTGTTTAGGCCTACCGGGTGGGGGGGTAGTGGGAGGGGTTAACCCCTTCATTACCTTAGCGGTATTAACCGCTAAGTTAAAGAAGAGGTTAAGTCATCCCCCAACCCCCTGGCAAGGCCTAAACACCCACCCAGGGCCAAATACCACCTTCTCCCACCCCCGCTACCCACAATAAGCCTGGCACGGGTGTATAACCCCTTCATTGCCTTGGCGGTAATGAAGTTGCCTGTAAATGCATTTTTTATGCATCGGATTCATGCCGGGGGTCTCTGGTGCTGATATTAATGGATATCAGCTCTGGGACACATGCATGTTATTTTCATCGCAGCTTCACCCCACCTTCTTGCCAACTTTTGTGGCGGGACAATTTGGAGAAGAAACAGCAATTTTAAAGTGGCGATCAGCCGCAATAAGCTGATCAGGGCTTATAGAATTGAGCGTGTTTGAAAAACTGGCGATCAGTGCCGAAAAGTGGCTTATCACCGCGCGTCTGCCGATTTTATTTATTTATTTATTTTCCGGCACAAAAAAAAACCGGTTATTTTTGCTCTAATCGCCAGCTTCTCTGGGCTTACTGAATCGCTGTAGGCGATTACTGCATGAGGGCCTTAGGGAGGATTTGTTCCTGTAAAGTACACCTAGTTTGGCATAGGATTTGGATGTCAGGGTATCAATGTGCAACCCAAATGTTAAATGGGAGTTGAACTATATGCCCAGATATTTCAAACCAGTAACAGGGGCTAGGATGGTATTAGAGCTGGTTTTTATCTGAAGCTCTGTCATTGGCAGCTTTAGCAATTTAGCTCTGGTCCCAAATACCATTGTTACAGTCTTGTCAGTGTTTAAAATCAGTTTGTTTTGGGAAATCCAGTTTCAAGTCTCAAAAAATCAGATTGAAGTATGTGTTCAAGGTCAGAGAGGCGAGGGCTGCGTGCATATAGGATAAGATCTAAGGCCTCTCACAATAACCCGTTAGGAATATAAATTCCTCATCTATCCGACATAAGTATAAAATATACTCTAACCAAGACCCCTAATACAGAGTTACCCACCTTATACGGGAGCAGCTGCCAGACGAGTATAGTAAATGTATCTTATTTCTTTTGCCACTGGAGGGCAGCGTGGAGTTACAAGGAGTGGCGCCCGTAAGGACGACGTGCCAGTTAGGCGGAAGGAGACGCGCACACACTTTTATGTGAAACGGATATATTTGAGGAGGGATTTTGTAGTCTGAGTGAGAAAATTGATATTTTGTCACAATGGAAAAATGGAAAAATTAACCATTTAAATATGCACAGATTTTATCCCACTTTTGGAAATTAGGGATGTTGCCTAAAAGTTTGAGAATGCACAAAGTGCCACCCCTGGGCTTTAATGAAGCAGCATTTGTGGGATAAAGGGAACAGCATTCTGTATAAAGGTATTTTGGGCTCGATATAAATAATTGAAGCCAAAAACTAATATTAAGGGGCCTATGCAGAGAGCAGCGCGAACGGAAATTTCGGCGTTTTTTAGCGTTATATGGCTATAATAAGGTTGGAAATGGCGAGTTGAGTAAAAAGCGCCATTTTTTTTTTTTTTTAGTAGAACTCGCCGCACGGCTGGCGAGAACCAAAATCTCGCCAGTTTTGAAAAGGGCCGTATGCAGAAAGGCACGATCGCCATCTAGGGGCTGTTCGCGCCATTAAAATGGAGAGAAATTCTACAATTAGCTCCGCCAACAAAAGTTGGCAGGAAACTGGAGCTCACCGGCGAGAGTGAAAAAAAAAAAAAAAAAACGCGCTTTTTTTCAAACATGTTTCACCAGCGCGCATCTCGCCGGTTGAAACTCTCCATAATCAAGCATGATTTTAAATGCAGTTTTCTGACCTTTCTGCATATGGAGATAAAATCACGCCATTACAGGTACAATTTATTACCAATTCCAATTATTTCCAGCGCTGCTCTCTGCATAGGCCCCTAAGTAAATTGAGAATGGAAAAATATTCAGCACAAACGTACAGAATGTGATGTTCTGAGAGATCTTACAGATGTTATCAAATCCCACAATGAATGTATAGAAAATGTCTGTATAGAACGAGTCAAACAAGAATACGCCAATAAAACGTTTAATTGGGAGATACAGGGGCCACAATTCAGGTCAGTTAGCTGGAAGAAGGGAAGCCGGTCAGCCGGTAGAGCCGGTCAGCCGGTAGAGCAGGTCAGCCGGTCAGCCAGAAGAGCCGGTCAGCCGGTCAGCCGGTCAGCCAGTAGAGCAGATCAGCCGGTAGAGCAGGTCAGCCGGTCAGCTCTGAGATCAGCATTACTTATATCTCCTAACCTTTGCCCCCTGCATGTAATGCGCAGAACAGCCTGCACTGCATATACTGTACATGAGATACTTAACCCTTTCTTTTCGCTCGACTCTAATCTGAATGATTTGCTAATTGGTTTGTAATTAGAGAGATATTTGTAGCAGAATCCCATGTATGTTCTTTTTACCTTTTTAGATACCGTTTTGTGTTATAAAAGATATGAGATCAGAGGGGCTCCCTGTTTGCACTCGTGTTTTGGCAGAAGTATATATGTGACCCTATAAATCTCCCTCACACCCGGCTTGGCAGTGTGACACTAGTGCAGCGACCTGGGGAAGAATCACTGAGCTGTTAGCAATAGATACAACGGATAGAAAAGACACTACACATAGGTTGGATTAAAGAGAGTATTTTATTTAAATAATTAATCTCTTTGCTGGTAGGGGCCTGCAGCACATTGCAGAGCGATATAGTAACACGCAGAGCAATGCACTGCAGGCCCCTCCGGCAACAAAGGAGTGAAGACCAATGCAGGGTGTATAAAGATCTCACTGATAATTCATGCACAAAGGGCAGTTTGTTGCTGTGATCCAGAGGAAGGCGAAACATAACCCCTGCTGTGCAATGGGGGAAAAAAATTCCTTCCTGACCCCATTAAATGGCGATCGGATGGTCCCTGGATCACTGCGCAGTGAGATCAGATGGAACAGCACAGATCAGCGTTGTTATACACAGGGGCACACTCAGTATATAGAGATGCGGGTGATGGGGCCCTTGTGCCCCTGTGTATAACTCACCTGCTCCCCCATCCCCCTGCATATCTATCCCATTCACCCCTTTTCCTCCCGCATACCTCGCAGGGCCGGCCGGCCATTAGGCGGTCGCCTAGCGCGCAGAGGTCCTAGGGGCGCATTAATAATCATTATTATTTTTTCCTCTTATTATTTCTAATTTATTTATCTTTTTTTAAAAATTATTATTCTTTTTTTTATCCAGTATTTTGGCGCCCTTTTATTTTTATTTTGCGTCGCGCTGGGGTGCGGTCGCACCCCCTGCAGCCCCGATAGCTACGCCACTGTTTATTTTATTATTTTATTTATCTTATTATTTTTTATACAACTGGGGCACAAATTTTAAGTTTTGCCTCGGGCGCATGAAACCCGTGCTCCGGTCCTGCTCCTTGTTCTCTCTCACCCTCTCACGCCCAATATCCCAATCTCCCTCTAGTACCTGCCCCTCCCGCAGCCTTCCTGATCTTATCTGCCTGTCCTGCGGTCAAACCAACTTCTCAGGGCCCCTAGAATACCCCTGGATCTACGCCCTGGCTCCTCTGCTACCTGCTCCCGGGGTCTGCTGCTCCGCCTAAAAAAGGTGAAGCAGCAGATCTGTCCGCACCTCTCGTATTCTGCTACCTGCTCCCGGGGTCTTCTCCTCCGCCTAAAAAAGGTGAAGCAGCAGATCCGTCCACACCTCTCATATTCTCCTAGGCCATCGTCCACCACGTCGCCAGACTTGACATCCGCTTCGTCGTCTGCCTCATCGGCCGCCTTGTAGCCCACCTCTTCGCACCACTTGACGCCCGTTTTATCGTATGCCTCGTCGTCCGCCTCGTAGCCCGCCTCGTCGTCTGGTGGCACAAAGGGCACCACCTTCGTGCGTGTCCTGATCTGCAGAAGACATGAAGTGTTTGTAACCAGGGACAGTGATACTCTGTATCGCAAGAGCTCCTGTGCCACTTATACCCCCTCCCCAATACCACGTTATACCGCCCTCCACAGGGCAAATACCCGTTATACCCACCTCCCCAGGCTCAGTACCCAGTTATACAACCCTCCCAAGGCCCAGTACCCAGTTATACAACCCTCCCACAGCCCAGTACCCTGCTATACGCCCCTCCCCAGGCCCAGTACTCGTTATACCCACCTCACCAGGCCCAGAACCCGTTATACCCACCTCACCAGGCCCAGTACCCATTATATACCCCTCCCCAGAAGGTCATGTTTCTATTTATCAAAAATACATTGAGTTACCTCTGGTTTTCAAGCATGTCCTGGGGGAGTTATCACAGAGACACAGAAATGTCGCTGAGTTTGGTGAGTAACTCCCTTAAACTCTCAGCAGTTGAATTCCCCATTAGGCGCTTAATGCGTTAAAAACAAGCGTTGCTATTTCTTTGCATGAAGTTGCAGGTAATTGGAAGAGTTACACAGTGACGGCTATGTCATCACTCACCTTCTTCCATCGAATCGGTCTTAGCGGTAGTGATCTCAGTATTATTTCCTCCTTAACATCGGATATCCATATCCATTCTTCGCCTCTGATCTGTATGCAAGACAATGCTTTAAGACAGGGTTGCGCAACCTTTTTCCCCTGCTCCCCCCTCCACCCTCCCCACCTTGTCTCCGACGTTCTGATGTAACGACGTCATGTGATATCACGTTGCTATGGCAATGCCACATCATGTGATGCCACGTTGCTGTCTCCAGAAGCCGCCGGAGACAAGGAAAGGGAACTTACAGAGGCCTTGCGCGCGATTTCCGGCATTTAATTTAAATGCTGTGGGGAAGAGCGAGGGGCCACTGTAAGCGCCGAGCCCCTCCCCAAGAAAATGTCGCACCCCTCGATTTGCGCACCCCTGCTTTAAGAGATATTCTGGGACCCTCCAACTCCTCCATCGGACCCTTCCTCATATTGACTGACCTTGCAGTGCTCTGCACTGACTTGCACTGACCTGCTATGATGCCTCTCAAAATACCATGCTAACTCATTCTGAACATACATGTGTCCTTTCTACATGTTACTCAGCTTGTATGGGCCACAGACAGCTTTCCCGGGGTCCAGGACTAGTTGCCACCGGGGACACTCACCCATGGGTCGGCGACCTTGCGAGAACCCACCCCCCCAACCTGTTTTCTCTTGCATTGCCATAGACAACAACATTTCAGCCTGCTGGCCTTTCTCAGGTAAATTGGCTAAACCCACTAAAGCCAATAAAGAAAGGCCAGCAGCCGAAACATTGTAGTCTGTGGCACAATAAATTATCTTTTTTTATTCAAATCCGTGTGCCCTTTTCCATCAATCATATTGTATCCATTGGACGAAATGCCGGTCTTCCCTGAGACTAAGGGGCACCGGTAAAAGTATGACTAATTGTTTTTTTTAGTGTGCAGCAAATCCCCATCATTTTTGCGTTCTCTTGCTCTGCCCCAATCTGACACAGCACCTTGCTCTCTCACCCCCCTCTTACACTCCCGCGTCACCCTTTCCTTCCCCAAAGGTTGTCATTTAATCAGATCTTACCCAAATTGTCTCCATCTCCCTTGGAAATGTTCTGTCTTTAAACTGTGCGGCTCCTCTTGATCCGGACTTTCTTAGCTGACCCCTTTAGGTTTCGGCTTCGAGGGTCTAAAAAATAAGCGACTCCGAAAAGATGTGAAATATGCCCACGGGTCCTAATGGGGCACTGAGGGGGAGACTTAAATACTAGTAAATATAATCTACTGTGCTAACAAATATAATCTATTAACTAACAAATATAACTTATTAAACTAAGAAATATAACTTATTAAACTAAGAAATATAATTTATTAAACTAAGAAATATAACTTATTAAACTAAGAAATATAATTTATTAAACTAAGAAATATAACTTATTAAACTAACAAATATATCTTATTAAACTAAGAAATATAATTTATTAAACTAAGAAATATAACTTATTAAACTAAGAAATATAACTTATTAAACTTACAAATATAATCTATTTAACTAAATAAATATCTATTAAACTAAATAAATATCTATTCAACTAAATAAATATAATCTACTTCAAAACAATACAATAAAAAGCTGGAGAAATGATACGTTAACCAAGCCACAGATGTGATACCAATGAGCGTTGAACTCCTTGCAGATCCACCGTCAGCTGGTTGTGGCAGAAAGTGGTGACATGCAGTAGAACAGAGTGGTTGAGCTGTAACCACGGCAGTCAGGTCAGAAATCAACACAATATTTTTTGAAATTTAGAATGAGAATGTTCAGTATGTCACATTCTGGGCTCAGACACTGAGCCCTGTCACATGTTAGCAGCTTGTGATAATAGAAAGTATCCATATACTGGGATGTGATAAGAGACATTATAGTCATTTTATACTGGGTCCCATAACCTGCTTTATATGAAGTATCATTTTACACTAGTAGAGATGTTACATTTTGAAAAAATAGCGCTTCTGGCGACAATGTTCATTTTCTCTACAAATGATAAATGAAAAAGTTGGATAAAACGTTATATGTGTGTGTGCGCGCGCAATATATATATATATATATATATGAGTGAAAAGAGAAAAAAGTAACCCGTATGGGAGCACTCAGGTATGCAGATTAACATATAGTATTTTATTTATTTGACACAGTGCAAAAAAGGATAAGTAAACAGTACATGATTAAAAACACTTAAAAAAGGCTAGGACCCCTGTCACGGGTACTACCCATAGACACAAGTGGGCAAAACTAGGGAATGACTCAAATTGTCAACCCTTAACATGAAAATGGATAGTGACTCAAGAAACACTTGGATAGGTCAGAATAAATCACAACGGGTTAATGGGTTCACAGGCACCTATACAAAGCTAAAGATAATACGTACTACACACCAATGAAGTGACTAGTCAAAATATAAATGACAATCTTAAACCATCATGAATCTGCTTGAGCATACAATTATGTAACCAATACCAACAGCACAAATAAATCACTTGAAGGAAAAAGGTGGCATGATGGGATGAAGTCACTAGATGTGTAGAGCAATGAAGTGTGTGAATAGCATGTATGGAAAATTACCTGATGAACACCTATTAGATAACCTTGTGTGTGTTGTCAGTATCCATAATGAAAAAATAGAGTGTCACAGTCCAAAGATTAGTTGCACCAGTGCTGGGTAGCATAGTTACGTGAACATCTGTCAGGGGTCCTGCCTAGCACCCCCACTCCGACGCACCCCCACTCCAAGTCTAAGTCTCTGGACGAAACGCGTCCATGCTATTCACACACTTCATTGCTCTACACATCTAGTGACTTCATCCCATCATGCCACCTTTTTCCTTCAAGTGATTAATTTGTGCTGTTGGTATTGGTTACATAATTGTATGCTCAAGCAGATTCATGATGGTTTAAGATTGTCATTTATATTTTGACTAGTCACTTCATTGGTGTGTAGTACGTATTATCTTTAGCTTTGTATAGGTGCCTGTGAACCCATTAACCTGTTGTGATTTATTCTGACCGATCCAAGTGTTTCTTGAGTCACTATCCATTTTCATGTTAAGGGTTGACAATTTGAGTCATTCCCTAGTTTTGCCCACTTGTGTCTATGGGTAGTACCCGTGACAGGGGTCCTAGCCTTTTTTAAGTGTTTTTAATCATGTACTGTTTACTTATCCTTTTTTGCACTGTGTCAAATAAATAAAATACTATATGTTAATCTGCATACCTGAGTGCTCCCACACGTTTTACTTTTTTCTCTTTTCACTCATACTATTTACAACCCGTGAGCACCGCCAATTCTTACTGATGTAAAGTTATTTATTGGCTTATGGTGGCATTAATATTGCAAAAGTAGATGCAAGGTTTTTTCCCCCACCTTCCCCCCCTTTTTCCCCCCGTTATTTGAACATATATATTTATATATATATATATATATATATATATATATATATATATATATATATATATATATATACTGTAAATATTCCTGTATTCTTTTCTTGGGGTTGAGGAGGAGCGCTGGATCTCGTGATATGTGAAAAAATATAAATATATATAGTGCAGATGGTAATTCACTGCTTTAAAAGATGTAAAACATAAGAAATGAACTCACAAAAAACGTATAAAATCACTGCATGTCAGAGATCCTTCTCTCTCTGACTGGAGCCCTTTATGTTACTGGAGTCTGTATCCTCTCAGTGAAGTGGATGATATGAAAATAAAGAAAACCACAAATAGTGCAAATAGTATGAACTATACAAATGTATTATGCACAGGTAATTAGGAAACTCACATTTTCCATAATAAAGTGGGTGGTGGAGAGAACCGCCGATAGAAGCAGGCTGCTGTTGGGTGCTTCACTTTCCCCTCACAGTGTAGTTCAATGCCTTACTGTTCTTACATCTTACTGATGTAAAGTTATTTATTGGTTTATGGTGGCATTAATATTGCAAAAGTAGATGCAGGGTTTTTTTCCCCACCTTCCCCCCCTTTTTTCCCCCGTTATTTGAACATATATATATATATATATATATATATATATATATATATATATATATATACTGTAAATATTCCTGTATATTCATTTGCATGTCTTAGACAGGTCTGCAACCCTGTCTTTCACCATTATTTTTAACCTTAATAGTCGTGTATATATATATATATTGTGACAAACGGCTTACTCCGGGGCTCCGCCGTCTGTCCGGGACTGTTAGAACACGGTCTTTTAGGGTAGGTTAAATGATGAGACGTCACGTACTGTTCCTTTAAACAGGCTATGCCTGGTTTATTCAGTCCCAGGCACTGAGACTGCCACAGTTTAAACAGAAAACAAAGCCAAACAAAAAGCTGCTCGTCTGAGCGATAACTTAAACTTAGATGTCCCTGACTCAGAGTTGGAAGTGGCTTGTCCACTTCCACCAACAAAATAAGTACCTTTGCAGTCTTTAGACAAACTAACAGAATGAATGAAGCGATTTGGAAAAGAGGCTTTCTCACCCCTCTGCAGTTCAGCAGCCTTCCAGGCTCTTGGGCGGGGCCCAGAGGAAACAGGAAACAGGTCTTATATACCTGAACTCTAATCAGCATGACAGGTGACAGAAAACAGGCAGCAGACAAACTGTGGAATGGAGTGCCTGTACCACGAGGCTGCCCTGTTCAGCTTAGACAGGACAGAAACTGTTCAGTATCCTGGGAGCCCTGTATATGGAGTTTATTACCAACCCCTGGTTTCTGTCACATATCCTCCCCCCCAGCTCAGACCTCGAGGGGTGAGCGACCATGGATATTAGGGAGTGCATCCTTGACAACCCGTCGGCATTGCCATGTTTGTGCCCCGACCTGTGTTCCACAGAAAATTTAAAGGGCTGTAGGCTTAGGAACCACCTGGTCACCCTAGCGTTCTTCTCCCTATTTTGACACATCCAGGTAAGGGGTGCATGATCTGTGACCAATCGGAACTTTCTCCCCAACAGATAATACTTGAGTGTCTCTACAGCCCACTTTATTGCGAGACACTCTTTCTCGACTATGGAGTAATTTTTCTCCTGGGGATTTAGTTTCCTACTTAAATAAAGGATGGGGTGCTCCTCCCCTTGAGACTCCTGGGAGAGTACCGCCCCCAGCCCTACCTCAGATGCGTCGGTTTGGACTACGAACTCTTTGGAGAAGTCAGGTGTGACCAACACTGGTTGGGCACAGAGAGCTTCTTTCAGGCTTCTAAAGGCCTGTTCGGCTTCGGGGGACCACTTTACCATTAGCGGTCCTCTTGCTTTTGTGAGGTCGGTTAGTGGGGTTGCCTTAGTTGCAAAATTGGGAATAAACCTCCTATAGTAGCCAATTAACCCCAAAAAGGTCCTTACTTGTTTTTTTGTGACTGGCCTTGGCCAATTTTGTATCGCCTCTACTTTGAGTGTTTGTGGTTTGAGTAACCCTCTACCAATAGAATACCCCAGATACTTGGCCTCCTCCAGACCAATAGTGCATTTAGCGGGGTTAGCAGTTAGTCCAGCAGACCGAACTGCGTCGAGCACAGCTTGGACCTTTGGAAGGTGGGACTGCCAATCTTCACTATGGATTACCACATCATCCAGGTAGGCGGCAGCGTACCGAACATGTGGTTTTAAAATTTTATCCATCATTCTTTGGAATGTGGCGGGAGCTCCATGTAAGCCAAAAGGCAGCACCTTATATTGAAAGAGGCCGTCTGGGGTTGAGAAGGCTGTTTTTTCTTTTGCCCTTTCTGTGAGGGGAACCTGCCAGTACCCTTTTGTTAGGTCTAGGGTTGTGAGATATCGGGCTTTGCCCAGTCTCTCTACAAGTTCATCCACCCTGGGCATAGGATAAGTATCAAATTTTGACACCGCGTTTAGTTTCCGGTAGTCATTACAAAACCTTGTTGTACCGTCTGGCTTTGGGACTAAAACTATAGGGCTGTTCCACCCACTTTGGGATTCCTCAATTACGCCTAGTTTTAGCATTTTTTTAACCTCTAAACTTATAGCCTCTCTCTTGGCCTCTGGGATTCGGTACGGTTTAAGGTTAACTCGGACCCCCGGTTCAGAGACTATGTCATGTTTAATTACGTTAGTTTTACCTGGCTGTGTAGAGAAGATTTCTTTGTTCCTTCTCACTAAACTCTGGACCTCTCGTTTCTGATGCACGGACAGTGTTTCAGCTATGCTAACCTCTGGGTCAGTTTCTTGATTCTCTGACGGACCTGGGGGTACTAGGGTTAACAAGACCTCTCTATCTTTCCAGGGCTTGAGTAGGTTTATATGGTAAATTTGCTTAGGTTTCCTCCTACCTGGCTGCCTTACCCTATAATTTACTTCTCCCACTCTTTCCAAGACCTCATATGGCCCATGCCATTTAGCAAGGAATTTACTCTCCACGGTGGGAACCAGAACTAGTACCCTATCACCTGGAAAAAAAATTCTGACCCTAGCACCCTTATTATACGTATTCCTCTGTGCTTCTTGAGCTTTCTCCATGTGTTCCCTCACTATGGGTAGGACTGCAGCAATGCGGTCCTGCATTTGGGCAACATGCTCTATTACACTTCTGTAAGGGGTAACCTCGTGTTCCCAAGTTTCTTTGGCTATATCCAGTAAGCCCCTTGGATGTCGGCCATACAATAGTTCAAACGGGGAGAAGCCTGTGGATGACTGGGGAACTTCCCTAATGGCAAATAACAGGTATGGTAACAAACAGTCCCAGTTTTTCCCATCCTTATCGACCGCCCGGCGTAACATGCTCTTTAAGGTTTTATTGAACCTTTCCACTAAACCATCTGTTTGTGGATGATAGACTGAGGTTCTGAGATGCTTGATTTTTAGGAGGTTTACATAGCTCTTTTGTTACTTGGGACATAAATGGTGTTCCCTGGTCAGATAAGATCTCTTTAGGAATTCCGACCCGGGAAAACAGAAGTACTAACTCTTTTGCTATGTTTTTAGCAGAGGTGCTACGTAGGGGAACTGCCTCCGGATATCGGGTAGCATAATCTAATATTACCAATATATGCTGATGTCCCCTAGCAGACTTTATTAGGGGTCCTACTAGATCCATAGCAATCCGGTCAAATGGTACCTCTATTATGGGAAGGGGTACCAATGGGCTGCGGTATGCCTTGAACGGGGCGGTGATCTGACATTCTGGGCATGAGGAACAATAGTTTGTAATTTCTGCCAGAACCCCAGGCCAATAAAAGCTTCGGAGAACCTTTTCTTTTGTCTTTTCCACCCCTAGGTGTCCCCCCAATGGATGACTATGTGCGAGGTGTAATACTACGTTACGGAATGTCCGTGGTACCAACAATTGTTTAGTTGTAACTGATTTTCTTTTATCAACCCGATATACTAGGTCGTTCTCTACCTCGAAGTAGGGGTAAGCAAGTGACCTATCTGGTTGGCCATGAGTACTATTCTGGTCCCGTATATTTCCCCTTGCTACCGCTAATGTGGGGTCCTCCCACTGGGCCTTCTTAAAACTCCCAGGACTGACCTCTAGGTCAGCGAGGGTCTTATCCTGTACTGGGGTGGTAAGTGCCTGATCAACATCTTGATTTGGGGTATTCCCTACCAAAGTAGTGATGGGGAAGGGAATTTCACAGCACTCCTCCTTTTCCCCCTTCTTATTTGGGCCCTCGTCAACCTCCATTTCTGAAAAAGGAAAAGGATTTGTTTCTTCTAACACTTCGTTATGGTCTGCTATTGAACTCTGGGCGCTATTCTGAGCTGGGGACCACATTTTTAGAAAATGGGGAAAGTCGGTCCCTATTAACACATCATGTGCCAGTTTGGGTACAACACCCACCTTGAAATCTAAAGAACCAAATTCTGTTTCAAAAAAAACATCAACAGTGGAATATTCATGATTATCCCCATGTATACAACAAATTGCCACTCTTTGTGAACTGTTTACCTGTTTCTTCTTAATGGGCAATAGGTATTCGGACACTAGTGTGACCATACTCCCAGAGTCAAGAAGTGCCCGAACCCTCTTACCATTAACCTTTACAAATGCCCACAGATGGTTATTCAAGGGGTCCTCTGGGCTAGGGCCCATACATTGGGACAACAGCGAATAAGGTTCCACGCTGTTGCATTGCATGGGCTCATCATTTAGTGGGCAGATTTTTGCTGTGTGGCCCCTCTCATGACAATTTACACATTTAGGTACATAGTCTGTGTCCCACTTAGAGCCTTTTCCCGGCTCCCCATGTTGGCTATTGCCCTTAGTGTGCGAACCACTGTTGCTGGAGCGGCGTGAAGGTGGTCGCCGCTCTTCAGCGCCCCTTAACCCCGGTACCCTTTTACCGTCTCTGGAAGAGTCCTGGAACCTCGGATAGTGGGGTTGCTCCACGACTGTGGGTTGCGGGTGCTCTTCTGCTGCACTGTACCTTTCTACAAGGGCCACAAGCTCATCCGCATTGTGGGGGTCACTCCGACTGACCCAACGGCGTAAGGCAGAGGGAAGTTTCCTCAAGAACTGGTCCATGACCAACCGTTCCACGATGTGGCTTGCTGAGTTGATCTCGGGTTGTAGCCACTTCCGGGCGAGGTGGATGAGGTCATACATCTGGCTTCGGGTGGCTTTATCCATCGTGAAGGACCATGCGTGAAACCTTTGGGCACGAACAGCCGTGGTTACGCCGAGGCGGGCGAGGATCTCGAACTTCAATTTTGCATAGACGTTAGCTTCGGCTGGCTCTAGATCAAAGTAAGCCTTCTGGGGTTCGCCGCTTAGGAAGGGTGCGATTAGACCAGCCCACTCAGCTTCTGGCCATCCCTCTCTCTGTGCCGTGCGTTCAAACGTGAGAAGATAGGCTTCCACATCATCCGAGGGTCCCATCTTCTGAAGGTAGTGGCTTGCCCTGGTCATTTTCGGAACTGGGGCTGCCTCTGCCAGTGGAAGGTTACTGATAGTCCCCCTCAGGATCTCGAGTTCCTGCTGTAAGCCCTGAGCGAACCGCTTTTGCTCCTCTCTCAGCAGGCGGTTTGTCTCTTGCTGGTTTGCATTAGTCTCTTGCTGGGCTATTAACAGCTGTCGCTGGGTTTCACTCGCCTGTTGCTGGGCTTCATTCGCGTCTTTCTGGACAGCGACATTGCGTACCAGCGCACTCACCACGTCTTCCATCTTGTTTGGAGAGAGAGAAAAAAAAACCTTCTTTTTTTTTTTTTTTTTAAAGTTCTTTAACCCCCAGACCTTTCAGTGTTCTGCCCGCATTCTCCACCATATGTGACAAACGGCTTACTCCGGGGCTCCGCCGTCTGTCCGGGACTGTTAGAACACGGTCTTTTAGGGTAGGTTAAATGATGAGACGTCACGTACTGTTCCTTTAAACAGGCTATGCCTGGTTTATTCAGTCCCAGGCACTGAGACTGCCACAGTTTAAACAGAAAACAAAGCCAAACAAAAAGCTGCTCGTCTGAGCGATAACTTAAACTTAGATGTCCCTGACTCAGAGTTGGAAGTGGCTTGTCCACTTCCACCAACAAAATAAGTACCTTTGCAGTCTTTAGACAAACTAACAGAATGAATGAAGCGATTTGGAAAAGAGGCTTTCTCACCCCTCTGCAGTTCAGCAGCCTTCCAGGCTCTTGGGCGGGGCCCAGAGGAAACAGGAAACAGGTCTTATATACCTGAACTCTAATCAGCATGACAGGTGACAGAAAACAGGCAGCAGACAAACTGTGGAATGGAGTGCCTGTACCACGAGGCTGCCCTGTTCAGCTTAGACAGGACAGAAACTGTTCAGTATCCTGGGAGCCCTGTATATGGAGTTTATTACCAACCCCTGGTTTCTGTCACATATCCTCCCCCCCAGCTCAGACCTCGAGGGGTGAGCGACCATGGATATTAGGGAGTGCATCCTTGACAACCCGTCGGCATTGCCATGTTTGTGCCCCGACCTGTGTTCCACAGAAAATTTAAAGGGCTGTAGGCTTAGGAACCACCTGGTCACCCTAGCGTTCTTCTCCCTATTTTGACACATCCAGGTAAGGGGTGCATGATCTGTGACCAATCGGAACTTTCTCCCCAACAGATAATACTTGAGTGTCTCTACAGCCCACTTTATTGCGAGACACTCTTTCTCGACTATGGAGTAATTTTTCTCCTGGGGATTTAGTTTCCTACTTAAATAAAGGATGGGGTGCTCCTCCCCTTGAGACTCCTGGGAGAGTACCGCCCCCAGCCCTACCTCAGATGCGTCGGTTTGGACTACGAACTCTTTGGAGAAGTCAGGTGTGACCAACACTGGTTGGGCACAGAGAGCTTCTTTCAGGCTTCTAAAGGCCTGTTCGGCTTCGGGGGACCACTTTACCATTAGCGGTCCTCTTGCTTTTGTGAGGTCGGTTAGTGGGGTTGCCTTAGTTGCAAAATTGGGAATAAACCTCCTATAGTAGCCAATTAACCCCAAAAAGGTCCTTACTTGTTTTTTTGTGACTGGCCTTGGCCAATTTTGTATCGCCTCTACTTTGAGTGTTTGTGGTTTGAGTAACCCTCTACCAATAGAATACCCCAGATACTTGGCCTCCTCCAGACCAATAGTGCATTTAGCGGGGTTAGGTTTCTGTCACAATATATACATATATATATATATACATATATATATATATTTATATATATATATACATACACATATAGTATGTATATATATATATCATACTATGGGGCCTATGCAGAGAGCAGCGCTATTTCGAAATTCGCCATTTTTTGGAGAAAATCGCGCAGAAAGCAGCAGAAAATGGCGAGTTCCGAAAAACGTGCCAATTTTTCTTTTCTATTTGTAAAACTCGCCTCGCGGCTGGCGAGAACCTCAATCTCGCCAGTTTAAAAAATATCCGTATGCAGAGAGGCGCGAACGGCATCTAGCGGCTGTTCGCGCCAATAAAAAGGCGCGATTGTCTCCGTTTTGCCTCGCCAAAAAAAACTGCCGCTCGCGGCCATTGCAAAGGGGAAAAAAAAGGTGCGAATTTGTTTTAACACATTTCTGAAGCGCGCATCTCGCCAATTTAAACTCGCCACACGCATCCATGTTAAACATAGCAGAATTCGCACTTTTCTGCATATGGAGATTAAAACTCTCCAAAAAAGCTACTTTTTAATAAATTCGCCAATTTTAAAATTCGCTGCTCTCTGCATAGGCCCCTAAATGTATATATATAGTCTAGAGAGAGATTATAATGGCAGTGAGAAATAGTGGCCAGAATTAATAACAGTGCAATTGTGTGTGTGTGTGTGTATATGTGTGTGTGTGTGTATATATATATATATATATATATATGGTATAACCCAGAGGTGCGCAAAGTGGGGAGGGGGAGATTTTTCGGGGGGGGGTGGCGCGGGCGGTTGCAGAGGCCCCGCGCACTTCCTCGAGGCATTAAAATTAAATGCCGGGGGATCACGTGAGGCCTCTGCAATGCTATTACTTACCTTGACTCTGCCGGCGTCACTCGTGTCCATGGCAACGCGGTGTTAAATTACGCCGCGGGGTCATGTGACGTCACCCTCGTCAAATGCCGCTGCAGGTCACGTAACGCCGCATCAAGGTAAGGGGGGGGGGGGGCGCGAGCACCAACAGAGGGAAGGCAGGGGGGCGAGCTGCAAAAGTTTGTGCTCCCCTGGTATAACCAATAAATAATATAGCTGATATAGCAATCTGGTTGTCGCTAGAGAGAGATTATAATGGCAGTGAGAAATAGTGGCCAGAATTAATAACAGTGCAATTACTAAAAAGTAGTTGTAATAAAATAATAATAAACACTATGCCTAAACACAATAAAAGTCCAGAAACCTAGCTCTAATAGCTATGTTATAACTCAATCATAAAAGGATCCAATTCGGGCGTCCTCTGGAGCCCTGGCAGCTCTCTTCAGGGAAACAACCACCTCCTCGATAGATATCTAAACAAAACAAAAAGAAGAGAAAGCGCCCGCTCCATGTGTAAATTTGGTTTAACAATTTCATTTCCTGGACAAGATAAAAATAACAAACTCACAAACGCCCGTTTGGTAAAAGCATTGTGTGAGACAGGCTCGGGCTCCGTGGTAATCCGGTGGTCAATCCGCAGCTCCAGACTTTGGACGATGACCGGGAAACTCGATAGGCTGCGCCCCTCGCAGTGTGGTCCTCCGGCAATCTGTAGTATGCAGTTGTGATTCCACTCTGTAATTCCGGTGTCTCGTCTTGGCTGCGTACCAACTTCCCTTCCCGGCGTCAAGACGGATAGTGTGGCAATAACGAGAAGAAAGTACCTACGCGTTTCTTCAGCACACGGCCGATTTCATCAGGGGATAATGCTACAACTCACTCGTAATGGTTTTATAGTCCTACAGTCCAATTGGTAATGGCATAATCGATCACATGTGTTACTGATTTTAGATAATACAGTAATAGATTCTTGTATGACACACACACACACACATATATATATATATATATACACACATACGTATGTATTGTGACAGAAACCAGGGGATGGTAATAAATTCCGTATATAGGGCTCCCAGGATACTAGACAGTTTCTATCCTGTTTGGCCTGGGAGTGCAGCCTTATAATACATACACTCCATCCCACAGTTTGGCAAGCGCTGGAACTGAGGGATGAAAGATCCAGACCAGAGTTTGTCTGCTGCCTGATTTCTGTCACCTGTCATGCTAATTAGGAATCAGGTATGAAAGACTGATTTCCTGTTTGCTCTGGTCTCCCCACAAGAGCCAGGAGGCTGGAAGGCTGCTGAACTACAGAGGGGAGAAGCCTCTTCCCCAAACAGGTTCAATCTTTCTGTTCATTTGTGTAAGACTGCAAAAGTACCTTGTTTTGTTGTTGGGAGTGGAAAAGCCACTTCCAACCCTGAGTCAGGGATATCTAAGTTAAGTTATCGCTCAGGTGAGCAGCTTTTGTTTTGATCTGTTTTCTGTTGTATGCACTGTGGCAGTCTCAGTGCCTGGGACTGAATAAACCAGGCATAGCCTGTTTAAAGGAACAGTACGTGACGCCTCATCATTTAACCTACCCTAAAAGACCGTGTTCTAAACAGTCCCGGACAAACGACGGAGCCCTGGAGTAAGCCGTTTGTCACATATGGTGGAGAATGCGGGCAGAGCACTAGGGGGTCTGCGGGTTGAAGAACTTTGAAAAAAAAAAAAAAAAAAAAAAAAGTTTTTTTCATCCTCTGCAAACAAGATGGAAGACGTGGTGGGTGCGCTGGTACGCAATGTCGCTGCCCAGAAAGACGTGAATGAAACCCAGCAACAGCTGTTAATAGCCCAGCAAGAAACTAATGCAAACCAGCAGCAGACGAATGCAGCCCAGCAACAGCTGCTAATAGCCCAGCAAGAGATTAATGCCAACCAGCAACAGGCGAATGCAAACCAGCAACAGACGAATGAAGCCCTGCAAAACGCGAATGCAAACCAGCAAGAGACAAACCGCTTGCTGAGAGAGGAGCAACAGCGGTTCGCTCAGGGCTTACAGCAGGAACTCGAGATCCTGAGGGGGACTATCAGTAACCTTCCACTGGCAGCGGCAGCCCCAGTTCCGAAAATGACCAGGGCAAGCCACTACCTTCAGAAGATGGGACCCTCGGATGATGTGGAAGCCTATCTTCTCACGTTTGAACGCACGGCACAGAGAGAGGGATGGCCAGAAGCTGAGTGGGCTGGTCTAATCGCACCCTTCCTAAGCGGCGAACCCCAGAAGGCTTACTTTGATCTAGAGCCAGCCGAAGCTAACGTCTATGCAAAATTGAAGTTCGAGATCCTCGCCCGCCTCGGCGTAACCACGGCTGTTCGCGCCCAAAGGTTTCACGCATGGTCCTTCACGATGGATAAAGCCACCCGAAGCCAGATGTATGACCTCATCCACCTCGCCCGGAAGTGGCTACAACCCGAGATCAACTCAGCCAGCCACATCGTGGAACGGTTGGTCATGGACCAGTTCTTGAGGAAACTTCCCTCTGCCTTACGCCGTTGGGTCAGTCGGAGTGACCCCCACAATGCGGATGAGCTTGTGGCCCTCGTAGAAAGGTACAATGCAGCAGAAGAGCACCCGCAACCCACAGTCGTGGAGCAACCCCACTACCCGAGGTTCCAGGACTCTTCCAGAGACGGTAAAAGGGTACCGGGGTTAAGGGGCGCTGAAGAGCGGCGACCACCTTCACGCAGCACCAGCAACAGTGGTTCGCACACTAAGGGCAATAGCCAACATGGGGAGCCGGGAAAAGGCTCTAAGTGGGACACAGACTATGTACCTAAATGTGTAAATTGTCATGAGAGGGGCCACACAGCAAAAATCTGCCCACTAAATGATGAGCCCATGCAATGCAACAGCGTGGAACCTTATTCGCTGTTGTCCCAATGTATGGGCCCTAGCCCAGAGGACCCCTTGAATAACCATCTGTGGGCATTTGTAAAGGTTAATGGTAAGAGGGTTCGGGCACTTCTTGACTCTGGGAGCATGGTCACACTAGTGTCCGAATACCTCTTGCCCATTAAGAAGAAACAGGGAAACAGTTCACAAAGAGTGGCAATTTGTTGTATACATGGGGATAATCATGAATATTCCACTGTTGATGTTTTTTTTGAAACAGAGTTTGGTTCTTTAGATTTCAAGGTGGGTATTGTACCCAAACTGGCACATGATGTGTTAATAGGGACCGACTTTCCCCATTTTCTAAAAATGTGGTCCCCCGCTCAGAATAGCGCCCAGAGTTCAATAGCGGACCATAACGAAGTATTAGAAGAAACAAATCCTTTCCCTTTTTCAGAAATGGAGGTTGACGAGGGCCCAAATAAGAAGGGGGAAAAGGAGGAGTGCTGTAAAATTCCCTTCCCCATCACTACTTTGGTAGGGAATACCCCAAATCAAGATGTTGAGCAGACACTTACCACCCCAGAACCGGATAAGACCCTCGCTGACCTAGAGGTCAGTCCTGGGAGTTTTAAGAAGGCCCAGTGGGAGGACCCCACATTAGCGATAGCAAGGGGAAATATACGGGACCAGAATAGTACTCCTGGCCAACCAGATAGGTCACTTGCTTACCCCTACTTCGAGGTAGAGAACGACCTAGTATATCGGGTTGATAAAAGAAAATCAGTTACAACTAAACAATTGTTGGTACCACGGACATTCCGTAACGTAGTATTACACCTCGCACATAGTCATCCATTGGGGGGACACCTAGGGGTGGAAAAGACAAAAGAAAAGGTTCTCCGAAGCTTCTATTGGCCTGGGGTTCTGGCAGAAATTACGAATTATTGTTCCTCATGCCCAGAATGTCAGATCACCGCCCCGTTCAAGGCGTACCGCAGCCCATTGGTACCCCTTCCCATAATAGAGGTACCATTTGACCGGATTGCTATGGATCTAGTAGGACCCCTAATAAAGTCTGCTAGGGGACATCAGCATATATTGGTAATATTAGATTATGCCACCCGATATCCGGAGGCAGTTCCCCTACGTAGCACCTCAGCTAAAAACATAGCAAAAGAGTTAGTAGTTCTGTTTTCCCGGGTCGGGATTCCTAAAGAGATTCTATCTGACCAGGGAACACCATTTATGTCCCAAGTAACGAAAGAGCTATGTAAACTCCTAAAAATCAAGCATCTCAGAACCTCAGTCTATCATCCACAAACAGATGGTTTAGTGGAAAGGTTCAATAAAACCTTAAAGAGCATGTTACGGCGGGCGGTTGATAAAGATGGGAAAAACTGGGATTGTTTGTTACCGTACCTGTTATTTGCCATTAGGGAAGTTCCCCAATCATCCACAGGCTTCTCCCCGTTTGAACTATTGTATGGCCGACACCCAAGGGGCTTACTGGATATAGCCAAAGAGACTTGGGAACACGAGGTTACCCCTTACAGAAGTGTAATAGAGCATGTTGCCCAGATGCAGGACCGCATTGCTGCAGTCCTACCCATAGTGAGGGAACACATGGAGAAAGCTCAAGAAGCACAGAGGAATACATATAATAAGGGTGCTAGGGTCAGAATTTTTTCTCCAGGTGATAGGGTACTAGTTCTGGTTCCCACCGTGGAGAGTAAATTCCTTGCTAAATGGCATGGGCCATATGAGGTCTTGGAAAGAGTGGGAGAAGTAAATTATAAGGTAAGACAGCCAGGTAGGAGGAAACCTGAGCAAATTTACCATATAAACCTACTCAAGCCCTGGAAAGATAGAGAAGTCTTGTTAACCCTAGTACCCCCAGGTCCGTCAGAGAATCAAGAAACTGACCCAGAGGTTAGCATAGCTGAAACCCTGTCTGTTCATCAGAAACGAGAGGTTCAGAATTTAGTGAAAAGAAACAAAGAAATCTTCTCTATACGGCCAGGTAGAACTAGCGTAATTGAACATGATCTAGTCTCTGAACCGGGGGTCCGAGTTAACCTTAAACCGTACCGAATCCCAGAGGCCAAAAGAAAGGCTATAAGTTTAGAGGTTAAAAAAATGCTAAAACTAGGTGTAATTGAGGAATCCCAAAGTGGGTGGAACAGCCCTATAGTCTTAGTCCCAAAGCCAGATGGTACAACAAGGTTTTGTAATGACTACCGGAAACTAAACGCGGTGTCAAAATTTGATACTTATCCTATGCCCAGGGTAGATGAACTTGTAGAGAGACTGGGCAAAGCCCGATATCTCACAACCCTAGACCTAACAAAAGGGTACTGGCAGGTTCCCCTCACAGAAAGGGCAAAAGAAAAGACAGCCTTCTCAACCCCAGACGGCCTCTTTCAGTATAAGGTGTTGCCTTTTGGCTTACATGGAGCTCCCGCCACATTCCAAAGAATGATGGATAAAATTTTAAAACCACATGCTCGGTATGCTGCCGCCTACCTGGATGATGTGGTAATCCATAGTGAAGATTGGCAATCCCACCTTCCAAAGGTCCAAGCTGTGCTTGACGCAGTCCGCTCTGCTGGACTAACTGCTAACCCCGCTAAATGCACTATTGGTCTGGAGGAGGCCAAGTATCTGGGATATTCTATTGGCAGAGGTTTACTCAAACCCCAAACACTCAAAGTGGAGGCGATACAAAATTGGCCAAGGCCAGTTACAAAAAAACAAGTAAGGACCTTTTTGGGGTTAATTGGGTACTATAGAAGGTTTATTCCCAATTTTGCAACTAAGGCAACCCCACTAACTGACCTCACAAAAGCAAGAGGACCGCTAATGGTAAAGTGGTCCCCCGAAACCGAACAGGCCTTTAGAAGCCTGAAAGAAGCTCTCTGTGCCCAACCAGTGTTGGTCACACCTGACTTCTCCAAAGAGTTCGTAGTCCAAACCGACGCATCTGAGGTAGGGCTGGGGGCGGTACTCTCCCAGGAGTCTCAAGGTGAGGAGCACCCCATCCTTTATTTAAGTAGGAAACTAAATCCCCAGGAGAAAAATTACTCCATAGTAGAGAAAGAGTGTCTCGCAATAAAGTGGGCTGTAGAGACGCTCAAATACTACCTGTTGGGGAGAAAATTCCGGTTGGTCACAGATCATGCACCCCTTACCTGGATGTGTCAAAACAGGGAAAAGAATGCTAGAGTGACCAGGTGGTTCCTAAGCCTACAACCCTTTAAATTTTCTGTGGAACACAGGTCAGGGCACAAACATGGCAATGCTGACGGGTTGTCAAGGATGCACTCCCTAATATCCATGGTCGCTCATCCCTTGAGGTCTGAGCTGGGGGGGAGGATATGTGACAGAAACCAGGGGATGGTAATAAATTCCGTATATAGGGCTCCCAGGATACTAGACAGTTTCTATCCTGTTTGGCCTGGGAGTGCAGCCTTATAATACATACACTCCATCCCACAGTTTGGCAAGCGCTGGAACTGAGGGATGAAAGATCCAGACCAGAGTTTGTCTGCTGCCTGATTTCTGTCACCTGTCATGCTAATTAGGAATCAGGTATGAAAGACTGATTTCCTGTTTGCTCTGGTCTCCCCACAAGAGCCAGGAGGCTGGAAGGCTGCTGAACTACAGAGGGGAGAAGCCTCTTCCCCAAACAGGTTCAATCTTTCTGTTCATTTGTGTAAGACTGCAAAAGTACCTTGTTTTGTTGTTGGGAGTGGAAAAGCCACTTCCAACCCTGAGTCAGGGATATCTAAGTTAAGTTATCGCTCAGGTGAGCAGCTTTTGTTTTGATCTGTTTTCTGTTGTATGCACTGTGGCAGTCTCAGTGCCTGGGACTGAATAAACCAGGCATAGCCTGTTTAAAGGAACAGTACGTGACGCCTCATCATTTAACCTACCCTAAAAGACCGTGTTCTAAACAGTCCCGGACAAACGACGGAGCCCTGGAGTAAGCCGTTTGTCACAGTATGTATATATATATATATATATATATATATATATATATATATATATATATATATATAATATATATATATATATATATACACACATACATCTATTTACACACACACACATACATACATACATATAAAACGGTCTTCTTCGGAGAGAAGAAGATATATATATGTATATATATATATACAGTGCTCGACAAATAATGTTAACCTGTCGCCCGTTGCGAGTGGATTTAGGCAGCTGGCGACCCGTGCTGCAGCTCAATGAATTCCCCTGCTCGTGCCAAATTTTTTTTTTTTTTTTTAAATAAATAAATAAATAATCCCCCTCCCTGATTGGGTTAAAAAAAAGTTAAAAAAAATGGCGGCAAATCCTGTGGTCCCGGCGCGCGTGCACAGGGCAAGCAGAGTGTCCTGCCATTTGCGCTGCCTGTTCCCCCCAGCAACCCAGAATCCCCCGCATCCCTCCCCCCCCCCCACGTGGGACGGAGGGGGAAGCCCAAACCAAGCCCCGCGCGCAACCCAGCCCCCCCCCTCCTCCGCTCCCCACGTGGGACGGAGGGGGAGCCCAAACCAAGCCCCGCGCGCAACCCAGCCCCCCCCCCTCCGCTCCCCACGTGGGACGGAGGGGGAACCCCAAAACAAGCGCCGCGCGCGATCCAGCCCCCACACCCTCCCCCCTCCGCTCCCCACGTGGGACGGAGGGGGAAGCCCAAAACAAGCGCGCGATCCAGCCCCTCCGCTCCCCACGTGGGACGGAGGGGGAAGTGCAAACCCAGCTTCCCCCGTGCGCGCCTCCTGCTGGGACCTGCTCCTGCTCCTGCTGGGACCTGCTCCTGCTCCTGCTGGGACCTGCTCCTGCTCCTGCTGGGACCTGCTCCTGCTGGGACCTGCTCCTGCTCCTGCTGGGACCTGCTGCTGCTGCTGCTGGGACCTGCTCCTGCTCCTGCTGGGACCTGCTGCTGCTGCTGCTGGGACCTGCTGCTGCTCCTGCTGGGACCTGCTGCTGCTGCTGCTGGGACCTGCTGCTGCTGCTGCTGCTGCTGGGACCTGCTGCTGCTGCTGCTGAGGCCCACGCTGCGCTGTGTGTCCCATGTCTTGGAGAGGGACCACTGCCGTGCGGAGACCCCACTGCTGCCACGTGTGACCCGGTGAGTGTGTGAGTGACAGACTGAGTGTCTGTGAGTGTGCCTGTGTGCCTGTGTGCCTGTGTGTCTGTGAGTGTGCCTGTGTGTCTGTG
>NW_027456508.1:230000-367500 GCF_040206685.1 Ascaphus truei | reverse complement strand
AAACGCGCCATTTTGTTTTTTCTATTGCTAAAACTCGCCTCGCGGCTGGCGAGAACCTCCGTCTCGCCATTTTTAAAACTCTCCGAATGCAGAGAGGTACGAACGGCATGTAGCGGCTGTTCGCGCCAGGGAAATGGCGCGATTTTCTCATTTTTGCCGCGCCAGGAAAAGTTGGCAATAAAATGGCGCTCGCCGCCTATAGCAAAGGGGGGAAAAAAGCCGCGATTTTTTTTTTACACATTTCTGAAGCGCGCATCTTTCCCATTCAAACTCGCCACACGCATCCATGTTAAACATAGCAGAATTCGCACTTTTCTGCATATGGAGAATAAAACTCTCCAAAAAAGCTACTTTTTATGAAATTCGCCAATTTGAAAATTCTATGCTCTCTGCATGAGGCCCTCTGTGTCTGTCTCTCTCTCATTCTCTGTGTCTCTCTCATTCTCTGTGTCTCTCTCATTCTCTGTGTCTCTCTCATTGTCTGTCTCTCTCTCATTCTCTGTCTCTCTCTCATTCTCTGTCTCTCTCTCATTCTCTGTCTCTCTCTCTCATCCCTGTATGATAGGTATGTTCCAACTCTATTTTTTGCTCTTCTTTTCCGTTTGAGAGGAGGGAGTCCCTCACCTCTTCAGCCACACACCAGGAACGCTGGATTGCTTTCAGACGCTCGGAGAGGCGGATACAGTCGTGGATTGCAGGCACTGATTTATCTGGTAAGTACCGCAAACATGCTTGAACAAGGGCCGTAGACATTTTATTTGATGGTTTAGATTACCATTGTCTGTGGTTGTTAGTTATTGGTATTAGAGTTTTTTGATGTTGTTACGAATCAAGTACATTTTGAAGTAGTAATCCCCTCCGAACTGGGCATTCCTGGCCAATAATGCCCTGGCTGTAAGAGTTGAAGGGCCCAAGCAAAGCCCCCACCTCTATACACACTAACACTGCAGGGGCATCAAAGTGTCTCATTGTCATGGCAACGGGGGGTGTCACGTGATGTAATTTGTTTAATAAATTATTTTTTAAGGTGTCCCGGTTTTTCATTTTCGAAATCTGGTCACCCTATGTATTTATGCTGCATTCAGTGTTGTAATGTGCTGTAATTGGGTTACATGGCGTACATAGTGTATATACCGCATTCAGGGTAAGTGCTGTATGTGGATTATAAAGTGTATATATGCTTCATTCAGGGTTATAAAGTCGTTTATAGAGTATATACTGCATTCACGGTTACGTGCGGCATGTGGAGTATAAGGTGTTATAATGTGCTTTAATTGGGTTACATGGCGGGTATAGTGGATATACTGCATTCAAGGTTACGCGCCGTATTGGATTATAACGGGTATATATGCTACACTCAGGGTTATAATGTGCGGTATTTGGGTTACAGGGGTGTATACGGTACCGCAGTGGTGGTGGCGTGCTGTATTTGGATTATATGGTATACACTGCGATCATGGTTACGTGCTGGGTTCTGAATATAATGTTTATAGACCACATGCGCGGTTACATGACGGGTTTGGATTATATGGTGTATATACTTATCCCCCCTCATCCACTGATGAAGTGACCACATTGCGTCACGAAACGCGTATGGAGAGGGAGGAGCTAGAACTGACACGGTCTTCAGAAGCAGGAGCATAGCGATCAGGAGAGACGCCAGAGTGTGACATCAGAGTGTGACATCACGAGGCGTAGCGCGGGCTGACGGCAGTTACCCAGAGAGGTGAGCAGAGCACATTCTGCAGTGCTGGCCACCTCAAGCTGAATCTCGCAGAGTAACTACTGAGAGTTAGACGCCACTTCAGGGTTTGCAAACAACAATAGCGCCATCCTCCCAGAAGCCTGCCTACCTGATTGTATCAAGCTGCGGACAGCACGTTGTCAGCTGTTTTTACACAGCCTGGTTTATGTGAGTAAGCCCTTGGCTGTTTTTTATTTTTATTGTAATAAATTTTTATCAATCTGCACCATCATCTTCCATGTTATTTCCTTTCTGGGAACACATGGGAACTATGACCAAGTGGTAATGCTGTGAACAGACAGAAAACCTGGAGGATAGACATACAACACGTGGCATTCGTGATATCTGGAAGAGAAGAGGTTAAAAGCACAGATTGTCTCAAAGGAACAATAACACAGCAAGTCTGTAAGTTCATTACTTTAATCTGTTGTGGAGTTATTTATGGATTCTTGTGGCTGCGCAATGGTCTTTTCCTTTTTGTCCATTACATACTAGGAGGAGTTCGGAACCAGCAGCCAGCAATTGGATCACCATCGCTCCATCAGCTGGAATATTGAAAAGAACTTTCCATATCTATATGGACTAATCATTGGACTGGGGTATTGTTGTAGCCTGAAGCGCCGGGTCATTACATTTTTTGTACAAAAGATAGGGCGATGGAAGTCTAACAGATACCGGTCCTATATCAGGCCCGCATTATCTGGTATTTAGCGTGCTTGGATAAACCCCCTCATCCTCTTTATGCCTTCACAGACGCCGCACCCACTTGGATAATCGGAGACTCGCTTATACACTGGGCAGAGAAGCGGGCCGTCAAACGCCCATGCGGGGCTAACCTCGGGTTGCGAACGGAGGAGGCAAATGTGGTATGGGGGGGAGGTAGGGGGCTGCGGTGGGCTCAGTTGCTCCCGCGGCTAATGGTGATGGGCAGGGATAGGAGGGCGCCGCAGATCTTGCTCCTCCACGTCGGGGGCAACGACCTGGCCGCTCGACGCTACTTCGAGCTGGTTAATTCAATAAAACACGACCTAGCCCTCATGCTCGCCCGTTGGCCAGAAGTACAGATCGTTTGGTCGGACATATTGTGCAGGAGAGTGTGGAGGGGCGCAAGGGCACCGGGCGCCATCGACTGAGCGCGGGTCAAACTGAACAAGATGGTGGGGAAGTTTGTGACGCAGTGTGGGGGATGGCAGATCACCCATCCCGAGTTCGACAACAAGTCAACTGGCCTGTTCCCGGCCGACGGCACACACTTATCCGAGATAGGGGCGGACTTGTTCAATAACGAATTGCAGGAGGGGCTGGAGAGGGTCCTTGCGGGGTTGGCGGCACGGTCTAATTTAAGGAGGTTTAAATAGAGCCGTGAGTGGCGGCAGTTCGGGGGTAAGTGCTTGTCCTTGCCAGATGGGCTTGGGGCGGGCGTCGACCGGGGGTAGGAGCGATTGGGCGGGGTCAAGCTAACGTGACACCCGGGAACCCACTCGCGACAACGGCCGGCTCTTTAGGGGTCGGCCGGGTACGGGGGTGGCAGGCCAAGGCCTGGCTGACCCTCTGACCCCACTCTGGCTTGGACTAGCGCTTACTCCAGTATTATGATTGTTAATAAACAAAGCCGCAGCCTTTTATACCTCCAAACTGAGTCTGTCATTACTTGTCTGTTATATGTGGGTACCGTTTCCAAGTGGGAGGGGGTCCCTCGCAGCCTCCCTGGTCAAGCAATCCCTCCAGCCAATTAGGCGAGGGAAGCCCATGACCAGGGGGCAAGCCCCCCTCCCCCCTCACCTCGCTGGGATCTCTGGGCCGCCGTCGCGGCCCCCCCTGGGGGGGGGAGGGGACAGGCCTAGGGCAGTACAAAAGAGACAGCCGGGAGCTGAATCTTCCATTCTGCTCCCGGTCTGCTGCGAAGTATCCAACCCACCCACCCCATTAGCAAGACAGTCGGGGGCAGACGCTTGCCCCCGGCCACTCCGTGGAGTATTTACAATTCCCTTGGTGATAAGCTGTCTGCACTACCTGTAAGCTGTAACATGTACCATCATATTTTACAGGGCAGTGTCCGAAGATCTCCCGAGAAACAAAGGACAGAAGTTCCTTCAGGAGGCTCCAGTTGGTCATTTTACCACTGTCGCGGCGGCAGTTCGGGGGTAAGTGCTTGTCCTTGCCAGATGGGCTCGGGGCGGGCGTCGCCCGGGGGTAGGAGCGATTGGGCGGGGTCAAGCTAACGTGACACCCGGGAACCCACTCGCGACAACGGCCGGCTCTTTAGGGGTCGGCCGGGTACGGGGGCAGAAGGCCACGGCCTGGCTGACCCTCTGACCCCACTCTGGCTTGGACTAGCGCTTACTCCAGTATTATGATTGTTAATAAACAAAGCCGCGGCCTTTTATACCTCCAAACTGAGTCTGTCATTACTCGTCTGTTATATGTGGGTACCGGTTCCAAGTGGGAGGGGGAGGGGGTCCCTCGCAGCCTCCCTGGTCATGCAGGAGACAGAAAGGTAGATAGAGACACAGACAGAGAGCTACCAGAGAAGGTGTTACATGGGTGAGTGCTGAGTTATTACTGTGACTCTCTGATGCTAACATGACATTAGGTTCTGGGCTCTGCGTCCCACACATGATGAACACCATGACTGTATAAAACTGAGGGGTACATATATATGTATATATATATAGCAACTGTAAATATTACTGTATGTTCATTTGCATGTCTTAGACAGGTCTGCAACCCTGTCTTTCCCCATTATCACCCAGCATACAGCGCTTCCACTGCAGCAAGGGATTCTGGGAAATGACATGCAAATGAGCACTCAGTGCCACCTTTTGTCTCAAGCTCGTATTACACAAGCCAATCCTCAAGCCAATGCATGCTGTTTTAAACACAGCTTTTAGACAGAGGCTGGGATGAGATGCAAAGCCATTAAACCCACTCACAGACATTTTTTTTTTTTTACGGTTCACATATTAACAACCATTTAGTATCATTTTACAGAAAATAATAAACCGAAAACATCACTATACAATCCTTATATTGCCAAGACAAAAACCAACCCAAAGGCACAAAACCATTCTAAAAAGCCAAACAAAACAACACATTCCAAGGCATCATCTGTGCATCTACTACCAAACACACTCAATGCAAAAAAATATGGTTACTTCCCATTTCTACACGCGACTTTTCGTACTTTCCACAGGACATTTAACATTGCATCTAATTACTTCACGTGTCCCAGCAATTTCTCTAACGCCTCACGGATATGATACGTACTACATTGTATTCCTAATTTTCTTACTTCCTCTTTAGACACCTCTGCTTTTGGGAACTGTACTTTCAGCCATTCCGTTTTTGAAACATTTAACCCTAAGTCACCTGCCTCTTTATTTATATTATTTATCACCTCTTTTACATGCCACTCCCTCGCCTTCCTTTCTCTCTCGCTTTCATAACTTACTTTTGTTCTTCCACTAAGGCCTGCCTTTTCTCCTTTTCCCCCTTTACTTTCCCTAATCTCTCCCCCTTCAACCCCACTCTGTTGGCCTGCCTTTCCATCACTTTCATTCCCACTTACTGCACTTACACTTCTCTGTATTTTAGTTCCCTCCACGCTTATCTGGCTTTGTGAGGACGAGCTATTGCCCTCACTTCTCTCCTTCTCTCTCACCTCTCCCCTAGCCTCTTTTATTTTAACCCACTGTACATGCTCCTTTTTTAATTCTTCATACTGCTCTTTTGTCAGCTGTTTTCTTTGGTACATCAGTTTTTCTAATCTTTCTATTATCTGTTCCTCACTACTCCCCCCATGCTGCTTCCGAAAAATACCAACCCAAAACAGAACATCTCCCACTGCGTCTTCAAAATGTTCCATCTTCACTTTTAGGGTTACTTTCCCTGATATTTTTACAACTTTACCCTCTACACCTTCCTCTCTAGGCTCCCCTTTACTCTGGCTATCCTTATCTTCCTTTGTTTCTATCCCTTGCAGATTTTTACGCTTTTGCGCTTTTTCCCTCCTATTTCCATTTCCTCCTCCAAGACATCATGGGGACCTTCCCTCCCCCTCTGTGCATCTTGAAACTCCATACTTTCTGCCCAGCTAGGTTCCACCACACTCAATGACCGTATTTACCCCTCCCCCGCATCTTTCTGATGCACTGTTCCCGTCTCCTCCCCTCCCCCCACCTCCAGTTTCTGGGCCAAGGAGTCCAGAAAGAAATCTTCCTCTTTTTTCTCCACGATATCACTTATAGAACCCGCCAAACCCTCTATTGGGCCGCTTTCTACCCTTTCTTCTCTTCTTAAATCCTCCTCATACATTGCTGTTATAGCCGGATCAAGCCCTCCCTCTTGGGAACTCTCCATCTCAAAAATTCCCTGACCCTCAACTGTCTCTTCCTCTTCTTCTAGCACACTGTCCCCTTTAGCTGTCTGGGCATATGTCCTTTTAGTGCACTGCCGTGCCAAGTGTCCTTCCTCTCCGCAAAGATGGCATCTCTTAGGGACACCACAGTTGGCTGCAGTATGTCCCTCTTCCCCGCAATTACGGCACACAATTCCCGTTTTCGTGCAACCCTCCTTTGTATGTCCATAAGTGTGGCAATGCCTGCAATATAGAGGCTGTCCCGGGTAAAACAAAAATCCTCTGTCTCCTCTAATATTGAACATGGCCGGTGGGTGTGTAACTCCTCCCACACATGATGGATCCCGTCTGAACCGTACCCAGAAACGTCTCTTCCCGTTGAACATGCCATACGGATTTTTTAGTTCTTCACCTCCTCTAATCATTTCACAATACTGTTTCAAAAAACACACAATCTCCTCTTTCCTTGCATACGGAGTGTACATGTGAAGTACAAGTGGTCTCTCCTCCAGCATAAAACTTGGGATTACCTTTACATGCAAATGAACATACAGTAATATTTACAGTTGCTTTATGCTTTACTGTGGAGGGTTTTTGTCACTTTTTTACCCACCATAACCTTAATAGTAGTGGTGATTACCTAGTCTAGTCTCAAACCTGCTTTGCCATTAAGACCAACCCCACACTGATGAGACCCATTAAGGTCGAAACAGCTGTGTATCTGAGCCTGTGTCCCCTTGGCCTTGAGTCATCGTCCCTTCGGGGACTAAAGACTCCTGCTGCTTTTGGGGGGGCACGCCATCTCGAGCTAAGAGGAGTGATCCTGAGCGAGCGGTTCTGAGCGAGCGGATGCGGAAGTGAGGGGCCGGCACCTTTGCCCTGGAACATCGCCTTTACTGGCTAAAGTCCCTTGCTGCTTTTGGGGTGCCGCACCTGAGCTTGAGAGAGCAGAGATGACGTCACAAGCTGGAATGCGCAATTCCATTCGGTTCCTGATCGAGGAGACCGAGAGAAGTCGAGTGAACCTGCTGTGGATAGTGGAGAAGGTGCTGAAGCAATTGATCGGTCTGGACACTGAGAGGATCTTCTGCCTTCAGGATTTCCCTGCACAGGGGATTTATGACCTGACCTGTCATCAAGAAGCGGATGTTTGGTGCACTTTTGAAAAGTGCAAGGAGAAGTCTGGTGACCCGATCTTACATGGCATCAAGGTAATTCCAAGTTTTATGCTGGAGGAGAGACCACTTGTACTTCACATGTACAATCCGTATGCAAGGAAAGAGGAGATTGTGACTTTTTTGAAACGGTACTGTGAAATGATCAGAGGAGGTGAAGAACTTAAAAACCCATATGGCATGTTCAACGGGAAGAGACGTTTCTGGGTACGGTTGAGACGGGATCCATCATGTGCGGGAGGAGTGACACACCCACCGGCCATGTTCAATATAAGAGGAGACAGAGGATTTTTGTTTTACTCGGGACAGCCTCTATATTGCAGGCATTGCCACACTTATGGACATACAAAGGAGGGTTGCAGGAAAACGGGAATTGTGTGCCGTAATTGCGGGGAAGAGGGACATACTGCAGCCAACTGTGGAGTCCCTAAGAGATGCCATCTTTGCGGAGAGGAAGGACACTTGGCACGGCAGTGCACAAAAAGGACATATGCCCAGACAGCTAAAGGGGACAGTGTGCTAGAAGAAGAGGAAGAGACAGTGGAGGGTCTGGGAATTTGTGAGATGGAGAGTTCCCAAGAGGGAGGGCTTGATCCGGCTATAACAGCAATGTATGAGGAGGATTTAAGAAGGGAAGAAATGGTAGAGAGTGGCCCAATAGAGGGGGAGGTGGAAGTGGAAATAATGGACACGACCGGACACAAGAAAGGGGCGCAAAAACGAAGTTTACAAAGTGACAATGATATTTGTACAGTTGATGGGGAGGGGAAGAGTGAGCTACGGCAAGATAAGGTGACGAAGTCAAAGTTTTGTGCGCTGGATTTGTCCAGTATTGACGTTAGTAGGGAAGAGGAACAGACCGTGAGTAAAGGAAAAGAGGAAAATAAGAAGTTAGATAGGGAAGCGCAAGAAACTGAGGAGAAGGCAGGCCCTGGTGGTGCGAGTGGAAAAGGTAAAGAGGGAAAGAGTAAGTGTAAAGGGTTTGTTGTTAGTGGAAGCAAAAACGAGTCTTCGCAAGGGATAGAAACAAAGGATGATAAGGATTGCCAGAGTAAAGTGGAGCCTAGAGAGAAGGGTGTAGAGGGTAAAGTTAAAAAAGTATCAGGGAAGGTAACCCTAAAAGAGAAAATGGAACAATTTGAGAACGCAGTGGGAGATGTTCTGTTTTGGGTGGGTATTTTCCGGAAGCAGCATGGGGGTAGTAGTGATGAACAGATAATAGAAAGATTGGAAAAATGATGTACCAAAGAAAACATCTGATAAAAGAGCAATATGAAGAATTAAAAAAGGAGCATGTACAGTGGGTTAAAATAAAAGAGGCTAGGGGAGAGGTGAGGGAGAAAGAGAGTAGCGAGAGCAACAGCTCGTCCTCACAAAAAAGTCAGATAAGCGTGGAGGGAACTAAAATACAGAGAAGTGTAAGTGGAGTAAGTGGGAACGAAAGTGAAGAAAAGGCAGGCAAAAAAGGGATTGTACAGGCAAAAGAGGCAAATTCTGCGGGAGATAGTAAGGGGAGGAGCACCCAGGGAAAGGATGAAGTAGGGTTTACAAAGGAAGAGGTTTTGCACAATCAACTTGCGAGGGGATTTGGGCGGAGATATTGGGATGTGAAAGAGGCAAGGGACGGGTATGAAAAAAGTGTGATGTCTGGATTCCAGTTAGAGGAAAGTAAGAGAGGTTTGGAACGTATGGAGAAAGAATTAAAACAGATGATCGCATCACTTGAGAATAGAGAAAGGGTTTTTGTTTTTAAATGAAAGCATCTTGAAGTATATGGTTCTTATCTTTGTATGATGTTTTGATTATAGGGTTTTTTCGTAAAGTTATGTTTTTTTTTTCCCTTCTGAAAAGTTTATCTTTGTGTTTGTATATATCTGAAGGATGAAGGAAGAAAATGTAAATATATTATGTTTTGGTGTCTTTCTAATGTTGGGTGACTGTTGTCACTATGGTGTGTTTTTTTGGTTTCCAAAAAAGTCTGTAAACTTAAAAAAGTTGTTGAATAAAAAAGTAAAAAAAAAAAATGGTTGAAACATGTCTGTGAGTGGGTTTAATGGCTTTGCATCTCATCCCAGCCTCTGTCTAGAAGCTGTGTTTAAAACAGTGTGCATTGGCTTGAGGATTGGCTTGTGTAATACGAGCTTGAGACAAAAGGTGGCACTGAGTGCTCATTTGCATGTCATTTACCAGAATCCCTTGCTGCAGTGGAAGCGCTGTATGCTGGGTGACAATGGGGAAAGACAGGGTTGCAGACCTGTCTAAGACATGCAAATGAACATACAGTAATATTTACAGTTGCTTTATGCTTTACTGTGGAGGGTTTTTGTCACTTTTTTACCCACCATAACCTTAATAGTGTGTGTATATCTATCTATCTATCTATCTATCTATCTATCTATCTATCTATATCTCTATCTATCTCTATCTATCTATCTATCTATCTATCTATCTATCTATCTATCTATCTACTATATATTTGTGAAAGTGTTCTGTGGCCGTGTCTGTATGTGTCTCCCTGTGTCCCCTGTGTCCCTAGCGGCAATCCCATTGGCTCCCTTGGCCCGCCCCCGCACACCTCTCATTGGCCGGACACACACATACACTCACACAGAGATACACACACACACACGGAGACACACACAGGCAGGACACGGAGACACACACAGGCAGGACACTGAGACACACACAAAGATACACACACACTGAGACACATACAGATACACACACACACACACACTGAGACACACACAGATACACACACTGAGATACACAGACAGGACACAGATAGACAGACAGGACACATACACATATACAGACAGGACACACACACACACACCACCCCCCCCCCCCTCTGTCCGTCCCCCCCCATCACGTGCGCCGCCCTGCACCGGCTCCAGACGGAGGGGAAGAGCGGCCCTCCTATCCCAGCCGCTTCCTTACCTCCCCGGCGCTACCTCCCCCTCAGGTAAGTAACTGCGCGTCCCGCCTCAGCTTATGGCGCCAGTAACTCTCCCATTTCAGGCGCGCAGCCTCGCGCCTCTGGCCCACACAGGCCCACACAGGCCCACACAGGGCGCTTCCTGCCGCCGGCTGCACGCCTCACTCAGCCGGACGGCACATCGGGGGACAAGTGGGCGCCGGCGGGGGGGAGCGCGAGTCACGGGGAACGGGGGGGGGGGGGGGCGAGCCGCGAGTCACGGTGAACGGGGGGGCGAGTCACGGGGAACTGAGGGGGGGGGGCGAGCCGCGAGTCACGGGGAACGGGTGGGGGGGCGAGTCACGGGGAACGGGGGGGCTTTGTGTTTTTCAATCAGATCGCCCAACAAATGTAACCCCCCTTCCTTGGGCTAATGTGAACTAATAGTAATAGCATGTTTATTAGGCCAAGGGGGTGATGTAGCGAGGCAAATTGTTGCAAGGTCTTTGCGCCCAAGTTTGGTGCCGGGATTTGAAGGGTGACAACAGGAGGAGTTAGGGAAGAGTTCCCCCGCGTTATACACGGCTGTAGCAGACGTTTTTTGTGTGTGCGTTATGAGGGACGTAATGACACCTGCCTTAACTGTCCAAGCAGTGTGTCGATCCCCCCCCCTCCCCTTTCTCCCCCCCCCTCCCCTTTCTCCCCCCCCCCTCCCCTTTCTCCCCCCCCCTCCCCTTTCTCCCCCCCCTCCCCTTTCTCCCCCCCCTCCCCTTTCTCCCCCGCTCCCCTTTCTCCCCCCTCCCGCTCCCCTTTCTCCCCCTCCCCTTTCTCCCCCCTCCCGCTCCCCTTTCTCCCCCCTCCCGCTCCCCTTTCTCCCCCCTCCCGCTCCCCTTTCCCCCCCCGCTCCCCTTTCCACCCCCCCCTCCGCTCCCCTTTCCCCCCTCTGCTCCCCTTTCCCCCCCCCTCCGCTCCCCTTCCCCCCCCCCTCCGCTCCCCTTCCCCCCCCCTCCGCTCCCCTTTCCCCCCCCCTCCGCTCCCCTTTCCCCCCCCCTCCGCTCCCCTTTCCCCCCCCTCCGCTCCCCTTTCCCCCCCCCTCCGCTCCCCTTTCCCCCCCCTCCTCCGCTCCCCTTTCCTCCCCCTCCTCCGCTCCCCTTTCCTCCCCCCCTCCGCTCCGGGAGTGTCTCTAGCTTTGAATCATTACAACTCAAAGCTGGATACTGATTGGCTCACACACATCAGGGGGTGTTCCAACCCATATCCACCCTTTGGATTAACATGCTCAAAGGTTGCTTAGGCCTGCCCCTGAATATTGCTACTATACTCAGAGCTGAAATGCAAACAGGCTAACTGAAGGAATTAACCTTTCCACTGCCTGTTCTAACAGGACTGACAGAGGAAAGGCCCAGAATTAGCAATAGATGCCGAAGGCCAGGCTATATATATGTAGAAAAACACTTTATGCCCCATGTACAGTAAGGCTGAGTTCAGCGTAGCTGCTGCGGCAGCGTGCGTCCACGCGCACCTCCCCCGCGTGCTCCTGCAGCCTGGTGATCTGTGTTCAGGCTGCAGGAGTCGGGTCGCGGCATTTGGGAGCTTGGCGGGGGGAACGTGTCATGGAGCTGGTTCGCTGAACCAGCTCACGTGATGCGACTGCAGCCCCAAATATCATTTCTGGTTACAGCGGCGTCAACGCTGCACTTTACCGCCGGTGGAGTTTTCAGTTTGAACACTCCCACCAAACAATCTGAAATTGCGACGGACGTGCACACGCACGCGTCGCGTAGCAGCCACCCCGAACACGGCCTTAGAAAGGCAGCCAGTAATGTAATGTGTGTTTTAGCATTTCTTTGCATGCAGGCACAGTAATTCACTTAGCTGCGTTGTCTGCAGAGAAATGCAGGGTCGTGACAAAGAGCTGGGAGCAGCTAAGTGCCGGGACAAATGGTGAGCGGGGAAGGGCTGATTATCAGGTCCGGGGACGGACTCCCAGCGCGGTAGAGTCTATACACATAATATATAAAGCTTGGCCCCCTGCAGAAGCAATCCCTCCAGCCAATTAGGCAAGGGAAGCCCATGACCAGGGGGCAAGCCCCCTCCCCCCTCACCTCCCTGGGATCTCTGGGCCGCCATCGCGGCCCCCCCTGGGGGGGGGGGGGGGCAGGCCTAGGTCAGTACAAAAGAGGCAGCCGGGAGCTGAATCTTCCATTCTGCTCCCGGTCTGCTGCGAAGTTTAGTGTCCTCTCCTCTCCTCCAGGTGAGTTTGTAGTCTCCCTTTGGGCCCGATCGCAGCATCCCCCCCCTCCGCCTCCGCTATGGCTGTCCAGGGGATAGTTGCGAGGCGGCCGGGGAGTGCTGCCACGGGGGATCCCCCTACCGCGCGGCTCTCCCTCCCTCAGCCTCCGTGGCTGGCCTGCTCGGCAGGCGGGGAGGGGGGGGCCTCCGGCGAAGGGGGGGATCCGCCTGCCGGACCAAGGGATAGCTAGTGGGGATCCCCCTTACCGCGTGGCTCTCCCTCCATCAGCCTTGGTAGCTGGCGGACGGGGAGGGGGGGCCTCCGGGGAATGGGGGGATCCCCTTGCCGGTACCAGGGAATAGCCAGGGGGGATTCCCTTGCCACGTGGCTCGCCCTCCATCAGCCTCTGCGGCTGGGGAGGGGGGGGCCAGAGGGAGGACGAGGAGAGGCACAACAACCCCCCACGTTTTTTTGCCACGACGGTTCCCCCAACAGAATGGCCGTGGGTATCCCCCAACCCCCCCCCCCCCGGGGTTGGAGCACGGGACACTCAGTGGGGTTACATGGCAGTGGTATAATGTGCTGTAATTGATTTCTTTCAACATTGGATAAAGTTATGATCAATGCTAGAATGGCCGTGGGTATCGCTGCATACCGCATTCGTAGTGACAGCGGGCTGTATGTGGGGAATAAAGTGTATACACCTCAGTGTGGTTATAATGCGTTGTATTCGGGGTATGGTTATAATGCGTTGTATTCGGGGTATGGTTATAATGCGTTGTATTCGGGGTATGGTTATAATGCGTTGTATTCGGGTTATAAGGCATACGAGCTGCATTTGAGGTACAATTGGCTGTAATTGGGTTACATGGCGTATATTGTATTTGGATTATAGGGGGTGTGTATATACCGCATCCGAAGTTACAATGGGCTTTAATGGGGTGACATGGTGTATATAGTGTGTATACTGCACTCGTAGTTACGTTCTGTACGATAGGGTGTGTATAGGTGCTGCATTCGCCGTTACAATGTACTGTAACTGGGTTACATGGCGTATATAGTGTATATACTGCATTCACGGTTACGTGCTGCATGTGGAGTATAAGGTGTATTTATGCTGCATTCAGTGTTGTAATGTGCTGTAATTGGGTTACATGGCGGGTATAGTGTATATACCGCAGTCAGGGTTAAGTGCGGTATGTGGATTATAAGGTGTACATTTGCTGCACGCAGGGTTATAAGGTGTCGTAATTGGGGTACATGGCGTATATAGAGTATATACTGCATTCACGGTTACGTGCTGCATGTGGAGTATAAGGTGTATTTATAGAGTGACCATTCGTCCCGGTTTTGCCGGCACAGTCCCGTTTTTTTCTGTGCTGTCCCGGTTGACAGTCCGTCCCGGAAATGTCCCGGGTTTTGCCCCTGGTGACTGGTACCGAGCGTGAGTCGGCGGCGGTGCGCGGAGGCGGCAGCATGAGGAGGATGCGGCGGTGCGCGGAGGCGGCAGCGTGTGGAGGATGCGGCGGCCGTATTTTTTTTTTTCCCCAATAGCAGGATGCCGGGGGCGGGGCTTTAGAGTAGAAGCAGGGGATTGGTTGGAGGTTAGGATATGCCGGGGGCGGGGCTTAGTATCAGGGACGGATGTAGTGTGTGTGTGTGTGTGTGTGTGTGTGTGTGTGTGTGTGTGTGTGTGTGTGTGTGTGTGTGTGTGTGTTTTCACCAGAAGGAAGGCTCACAGCTGGCAACTGAAACTGCCGGCAGACTGGAAAAAAGCCTCACTACTTCTGGCTCCCTACAGTGGCATTACAGGTAAGCCCCATGTCGCCTGTGTGTGTGACTGCCCCCTTCCCAGTCTGTGTGTGTGACTGCCCCCTTCCCAGTCTGTGTGTGTGTGTCTGCCCCCTTCCCAGTCTGTGTGTGTGTGTCTGCCCCCTTCCCAGTCTGTGTGTGTGTCTGCCCCCCTCCCAGTCTGTGTGTGTGACTGCCCCCCTCCCAGTCTGTGTGTGTGACTGCCCCCCTCCCAGTCTGTGTGTGTGACTTCCCCCCCTCCCAGTGTGTGTGACTGCCTCCCCTCCCAGTCTGTGTGTGTGACTGCCCCCCTCCCAGTCTGTGTGTGTGACTGCCTGCCTCCCAGTCTGTGTGTGTGTGACTGCTCCCCTTTCCAGTCTGTGCAAGTGTGACTGCCCGCCTCCCAGTCTGTGTGTGTGACTGCCCCCCCTCCCAGTTTGTGTGTGTATGACTGCCTGCCTCCCAGTCTGTGTGTGTGACTGCCCCCTCCCAGTCTGTGTGTGTGACTGCCCCCCTCCCAGTCTGTGTGTGTGACTGCCCCCCCTCCCAGTGTATGTGTGACTGCCCCCCTCCCAGTCTGTGTGTGTGACTGCCCGCCTCCCAGTCTGTGTGTGTGTGACTGCTCCCCTTTCCAGTCTGTGCAAGTGTGACTGCCCGCCTCCCAGTCTGTGTGTGTGACTGCCCCCCCTCCCAGTTTGTGTGTGTATGACTGCCTGCCTCCCAGTCTGTGTGTGTGACTGCCTCCCCTCCCAGTTTGTGTGTGTATGACTGCCCCCCTCCCAGTCTGTGTGTGTATGACTGCCCCACCTCCCAGTGTGTGTGACTGCCCCCCTCCCAGTGTGTGTGTGACTGCCCCCCCTCCCAGTGTGTGTGTGACTGCCCCCTCCCAGTGTGTGTGTGACTGCCCCCCCTCCCAGTGTGTGTGACTGCCCCCCTCCCAGTGTGTGTGTGACTGCCCCCCTCCCAGTGTGTGTGACTGCCTCCCCTCCCAGTGTGTGTGTGACTGCCCCCCCACCCAGTGTGGGTGTGTGACTGCCCCCCACCCAGTGTGGGTGTGTGACTGCCCCCGCACCCAGTGTGTGTGTGTGTGTGTGACTGCCCCCTCCCAGTCTGTGTGTGTGTGACTGCCCCTCCCTCCCAGTGTGTGTGTGACTGCCCCCCTCCCAGTGTGTGTGTGACTACCCCCCTCCCAGTCTGTGTGTGTGTGACTGCCCCCCCTCCCAGTCTATGTGTGTGTGACTGCCCCCCCTCCCAGTCTGTGCGTGTGTGACTGCCCTCCCCCTCCCAGTCTGTGTGTGTGTGACTGCCCCTCTCCCAGTCTGTGTGTGTGTGACTGCCCCCCCTCCCAGTGTATGTTTGACTGCCCCGCTCCCAGTCTGTGTGTATGTGTGACTGCCCCCTCCCAGTCTGTGTGTCTGTGTGTGTGTCTGTCTGCCCCCTGCCACTGTGTGATGCCCCTCTCCCAGTGTGTGTAAGTGCCCCCTCCAAGTCTGTGTGTGTGTGTGTCTGCCCCCTCCCATTCTCTGTGTGTGTGTGTGTCTGCCCCCCTCCCATTCTGTGTTTGTGTGTGACTGCCCCCCCTCAGTGTGTGTGTGACTGCCCCCTCCCAGTGTCTGTGTGTATCAGTGACAGAATGTATACAGACACCAACCCACTCACCCACTCACCCACTCACCCACGTGTCAGTCAGTCACCCACGTGTCAGTCAGTCACCCACCCATATGTCAGGCAGTCAGTCACCCACCCACCCACCCACGTGTCAGGCAGTCTAACATGTCAGTCAGTCACCCACCCACGTGTCAGTCAGTCACCCACCCACGTGTCAGGCAGTCAGTCACCCACGTGTCAGGCAGTCAACCCAAGTGTCAGGCAGTCACCCACCCAAGTGTCAGGCAGTCTCCCACCCACCCCCCCAAGTTTCAGGCAGTCGTACTGAGCCACTAATTGAGCCAGCTGTGCTGAAGTAGGGATATCCTAAAAACCTGGCCTGTGTGCGGCCCTCGAGGACTGGAGTTGTGCAGGCCTGCCCTAGAGAAAGTGCAGCGCACCATGATCCAGAGAAGAGGCAGGTCTGGCAAAAATCTATCTTTATTAGAAAGTCATAAAAACAAGGGATGCAACCCCACCCCACTCTGCCACATAACCAGGATGCTGACACCCACCTGATGACGTCAGAGCTACCATATGGCGCCCCCTAGTGACGTCAGACGTCTAGGTCTAAATCCCTGGCAATACAGCATAGAGCTGCCTTGGAGGACTGCAGCCACAGCCACACATGGGGGAGTGTTCAGTCTGGGGAGAGGTGTGGCTGAGGCTGCAGTCCTCCAAGACAGCTCTATGCTGTATTGCCAGGGATTTAGACGTCTGACGTCACTAGGGGGCGCCATGTGGTAGCTCTGACGTCATCAGGTGGGCGTCAGCATCCTGGTTATGTGGCAGAGCCGGGAGGGGTGAGTATCAGGGGGGGTGGTATATATTGTGACTGTTTTCTTGTGTTTGGTAGCCTTCACCTTGAGAAAGGCTGTATTTGACTGCCGAAACGTTGGACTTTATGGCATATTAAACCTCCTTTGAGTAAGACCGTGTGCCTGCTTCTTCTTCTTTGTCCGGCTACAGGAAGGGTCAGGAGACAGGGAGGACAGAGGCAGGAGAACCCCATCTGGCTCCGGCCTTGCCTGTCCCTACGAATACAAACATACAACCCCTCACTGAATAACATAGCCCTAACCCCATGTAATAATCCTGGGTGTAAACAAAATAATGGTTTTATGAATATTGTAATGGTTTATTAGGGACCTAGGAGGTGGCCAGTGGGGCTGTTATGTGTATTTGTGTTTATTGTGGGTAGCGGGGGTGGGTGAACCGGGTATTGGCCCCAAGGATGGGTGTTTAGGCCTACCGGGTGGGGGGGTAGTGGGAGGGGTTAACCCCTTCATTACCTTAGCGGTATTAACCGCTAAGTTAAAGAAGAGGTTAAGTCATCCCCCAACCCCCTGGCAAGGCCTAAACACCCAGCCAGGGCCAAATACCACCTTCTCCCACCCCCGCTACCCACAATAAGCCTGGCACGGGTGTATAACCTCTTCATTGCCTTGGCAGTAATGAAGTTGCCTGTAAATGCATTTTTTATGCATGGGATTCATGCCGGGGGTCTCTGATGCTGATATTAATGGATATCAGCTCCGGGATACATGCATTTTATTTTCATCGCAGCTTCACCCCACCTTCTTGCCTACTTTTGTGGCTGGACAATTTGGAGAAGAAACAGCAATTTTAAAGTGGCGATCAGCCGCAATAAGCTGATCAGGGCTTATAGAATTGAGCGTGTTTGAAAAACTGGCGATCAGTGCCGAAAAGTGGCTTATCACCGCGCATCTGCAGATTTTATTTATTTATTTATTTTCCGGCAAAAAAAAAAACGGTTATTTTTGCTCTAATCGCCAGCTTCTCTGGGCTTACTGAATCGCTGTAGGCGATTACTGCATGAGGGCCTTAGGGAGGATTTGTTCCTGTAAAGTACACCTAGTTTGGCATAGGATTTGGATGTCAGGGTATCAATGTGCAACCCAAATGTTAAATGGGAGTTGAACTATATGCCCAGATATTTCAAACCAGTAACAGGGGCTAGGATGGTATTAGAGCTGGTTTTTATCTGAAGCTCTGTCATTGGTAGCTTTAGCAATTTAGCTCTGGTCCCAAATACCATTGTTACAGTCTTGTCAGTGTTTAAAATCAGTTTGTTTTGGGAAATCCAGTTTCAAGTCTCAAAAAATCAGATTGAAGTATGTGTTCAAGGTCAGAGAGGCGAGGGCTGCGTGCATATAGGATAAGATCTAAGGCCTCTCACAATAACCCGTTAGGAATATAAATTCCTCATCTATCTGACATAAGTATAAAATATACTCTACCTAGACCCCTAATACAGAGTTACCCACCTTATACGGGAGCAGCTGCCAGACGAGTATACAGTAGTAAATGTATCTTATTTCTTTTGCCACTGGAGGGCAGCGTGGAGTTACACGGAGTGGCGCCCGTAAGGACGACGTGCCAGTTAGGCGGAAGGAGAAGCGCACACACTTTTATGTGAAACGGATATATTTGGGGAGGGATTTTGTAGTCTGAGTGAGAAAATTGATATTTTGTCACAATGGAAAAATTAACCATTTAAATATGCACAGATTTTATCCCACTTTTGGAAATTAGGGATGTTGCCTAAAAGTTTGAGAATGCACAAAGTGCCACCCCTGGGCTTTAATGAAGCAGCATTTGTGGGATAAAGGGATCAGCATTCTGTATAAAGGTATTTTGGGCTCGATATAAATAATTGAAGCCAAAAACTAATATTAAGGGGCCTATGCAGAGAGCAGCGCGAACGGAAATTTCGGCGTTTTTTAGCGCTATATGGCTATAATAAGGTTGGAAATGGCGAGTTGAGTAAAAAGCGCCATTTTTTATTTTTTTTTAGTAGAACTCGCCGCACGGCTGGCGAGAACCAAAATCTCGCCAGTTTTGAAAAGGGCCGTATGCAGAAAGGTATGATCGCCATCTAGGGGCTGTTCGCGCCATTAAAATGGAGAGAAATTCTACAATTAGCTCCGCCAACAAAAGTTGGCAGGAAACTGGAGCTCACCGGCGAGAGTGAAAAGAAAAAAAAAAACGCTCTTTTTTTCAAACATGTTTCACCAGCGCGCATCTCGCCGGTTGAAACTCTCCATAATCAAGCATGATTTTAAATGCAGTTTTCTGACCTTTCTGCATATGGAGATAAAATCACGCCATTACAGGTACAATTTATTACCAATTCCAATTATTTCCAGCGCTGCTCTCTGCAAAGGCCCCTAAGTAAATTGAGAATGGAAAAATATTCAGCACAAACGTACAGAATGTGATGTTCTGAGAGATCTTACAGATGTTATCAAATCCCACAATGAATGTATAGAAAATGTCTGTATAGAACGAGTCAAACAAGAATATGCCAATAAAACGTTTAATTGGGAGATACAGGGGCCACAATTCAGGTCAGTTAGCTGGAAGAAGGGAAGCCGGTCAGCCGGTAGAGCCGGTCAGCCGGTCAGCCAGAAGAGCAGGTCAGCCGGTCAGCCAGTAGAGCAGATCAGCCGGTCAGCCGGTAGAGCAGGTCAGCCGGTCAGCTCTGAGATCAGCATTACTTATATCTCCTAACCTTTGCCCCCTGCATGTAATGCGCAGAACAGCCTGCACTGCATATACTGTACATGAGATACTTAACCCTTTCTTTTCGCTCGACTCTAATCTGAATGATTTGCTAATTGGTTTGTAATTAGAGAGATATTTGTAGCAGAATCCCATGTATGTTCTTTTTACCTTTTTAGATACCGTTTTGTGTAATAAAAGATATGAGATCAGAGGGGCTCCCTGTTTGCACTCGTGTTTTGGCAGAAGTGTATATGTGACCCTATAAATCTCCCTCACACCCGGCTTGGCAGTGTGACACTAGTGCAGCGACCTGGGGAAGAATCACTGAGCTGTTAGCAATAGATACAACGGATAGAAAAGACACTACACATAGGTTGGATTAAAGAGAGTATTTTATTGAAATAATTAATCTCTTTGCTGGGAGGGGCCTGCAGCACATTGCAGAGCGATATAGTAACACGCAGAGCAATGCACTGCAGGCCCCTCCGGCAGCAAAGGAGTGAAGACCAATGCAGGGTGTATAAAGATCTCACTGATAATTCATGCACAAAGGGCTGTTTGTTGCTGTGATCCAGAGGAAGGCGAAACATAACCCCTGCTGTGCAATGGGGGAAAAAAATTCCTTCCTGACCCCATTAAATGGCGATCGGATGGTCCCTGGATCACTGCGCAGTGAGATCAGATGGAGCAGCACAGATCAGCGTTGTTATACACAGGGGCACACTCAGTATATAGAGATGCGGGTGATGGGGCCCTTGTGCCCCTGTGTATAACTCACCTGCTCCCCCATCCCCCTACATATCTATCCCATTCACCCCTTTTCCTCCCGCATACCTCGCAGGGCCGGCCGGCCATTAGGCGGTCGCCTAGCGCGCAAAGGTCCTAGGGGCGCATTAATAATCATTATTATTTTTTCCTCTTATTATTTCTAATTTATTTATCTTTTTTTAAAAATTATTATTCTTTTTTTTATCCAGTATTTTGGCGCCCTTTTATTTTTATTTTGCGTCGCGCTGGGGTGCGGTCGCACCCCCTGCAGCCCCGATAGCTACGCCACTGTTTATTTTATTATTTTATTTATCTTATTATTTTTTATACAACTGGGGCACAAATTTTAAGTTTCGCCTGGGGCGCATGAAACCCGTGCTCCGGCCCTGCTCCTTGTTCTCTCTCACCCTCTCACGCCCAATATCCCAATCTCCCTCTAGTACCTGCCCCTCCCGCAGCCTTCCTGATCTTATCTGCCTCTCCTGCGGTCAAACCAACTTCTCAGGGCCCCTAGAATACCCCTGGATCTACGCCCTGGCTCCTCTGCTACCTGCTCCCGGGGTCTGCTGCTCCGCCTAAAAAAGGTGAAGCAGCAGATCTGTCCGCACCTCTCGTATTCTGCTACCTGCTCCCGGGGTCTTCTCTTCCGCCTAAAAAAGGTGAAGCAGCAGATCCGTCCACACCTCTCGTATTCTCCTAGGCCTTCGTCCACCACGTCGCCAGACTTGACATCCGCTTCGTCGTCTGCCTCATCGGCCGCCTTGTAGCCCACCTCTTCGCACCACTTGACGCCTGCTTTATCGTATGCCTCGTCGTCCGCCTCGTAGCCCGCCTCGTCGTCTGGTGGCACAAAGGGCACCACCTTCGTGCGTGTCCTGATCTGCAGGAGACATGAAGTGTTTGTAACCAGGGACAGTGATACTCTGTATCGCAAGAGCTCCTGTGCCACTTATACCCCCTCCCCAATACCACATTATACCGCCCTCCACAGGGCAAATACCCGTTATACCCACCTCCCCAAGCCCAGTACCCAGTTATACAACCCTCCCCAGGCTCAGTACCCAGTTATACAACCCTCCCAAGGCCCAGTACCCTGCTATACGCCCCTCCCCAGGCCCAGTACCCGTTATACCCACCTCACCAGGCCCAGAACCCGTTATACCCACCTCACCAGGCCCAGTACCCATTATATACCCTTCCCCAGAAGGTCATGTTTCTATTTATCAAAAATACATTGAGTTACCTCTGGTTTTCAAGCATGTCCTGGGGGAGTTATCACAGAGACACAGAAACGCCGCTGAGTTTGGTGAGTAACTCCCTTAAACTCTCAGCAGTTGAATTCCCCATTAGGCGCTTAATGCGTTAAAAACAAGCGTTGCTATTTCTTTGCATGAAGTTGCAGGTAATTGGAAGAGTTACACAGTGACGGCTATTTCATCACTCACCTTCTTCCATCGAATCGGTCTTAGCGGTAGTGATCTCAGTATTATTTCCTCCTTAACATCGGATATCCATATCCATTCTTCGCCTCTGATCTGTATGCAAGACAATGCTTTAAGACAGGGTTGCGCAACCTTTTTCCCCTGCTCCCCCCTCCACCCTCCCCACCTTGTCTCCGACGTTCTGATGTAACGACGTCATGTGATATCACGTTGCTATGGCAATGCCACATCATGTGACGCCACGTTGCTGTCTCCAGAAGCCGCCGGAGACAAGGAAAGGGAACTTACAGAGGCCTTGCGCGCGATTTCCGGCATTTAATTTAAATGCTGTGGGGAAGAGCGAGGGGCCACTGTAAGCGCCGAGCCCCTCCCCAAGAAAATGTCGCACCCCTCGATTTGCGCACCCCTGCTTTAAGAGATATTCTGGGACCCTCCAACTCCTCCATCGGACCCTTCCTCATATTGACTGACCTTGCAGTGCTCTGCACTGACTTGCACTGACCTGCTATGATGCCTCTCAAAATACCATGCTAACTCATTCTGAACATACATGTGTCCTTTCTACATGTTACTCAGCTTGTATGGGCCACAGACAGCTTTCCCGGGGTCCAGGACTAGTTGCCACCGGGGGACACTCACCCATGGGTCGGCGACCTTGCGAGAACCCACCCCCCCAACCTGTTTTCTCTTGCATTGCCATAGACAACAACATTTCAGCCTGCTGGCCTTTCTCAGGTAAAGTGGCTAAACCCACTAAAGCCAATAAAGAAAGGCCAGCAGCCGAAACATTGTAGTCTGTGGCACAATAAATTATCTTTTTTTATTCAAATCCGTGTGCCCTTTTCCATCAATCATATTGTATCCATTGGACGAAATGCCGGTCTTCCCTGAGACTAAGGGGCACCGGTAAAAGTATGACTAATTGTTTTTTTTAGTGTGCAGCAAATCCCCATCATTTTTGCGTTCTCTTGCTCTGCCCCAATCTGACACAGCACCTTGCTCTCTCACCCCCCTCTTACACTCCCGCGTCACCCTTTCCTTCCCCAAAGGTTGTCATTTAATCAGATCTTACCCAAATTGTCTCCATCTCCCTTGGAAATGTTCTGTCTTTAAACTGTGCGGCTCCTCTTGATCCGGACTTTCTTAGCTGACCCCTTTAGGTTTCGGCTTCGAGGGTCTAAAAAATAAGCGACTCCGAAAAGATGTGAAATATGCCCACGGGTCCTAATGGGGCACTGAGGGGGAGACTTAAATACTAGTAAATATAATCTACTGTGCTAACAAATATAATCTATTAACTAACAAATATAACTTATTAAACTAAGAAATATAACTTATTAAACTAAGAAATATAATTTATTAAACTAAGAAATATAACTTATTAAACTAACAAATATATCTTATTAAACTAAGAAATATAACTTATTAAACTAAGAAATATAACTTATTAAACTTACAAATATAATCTATTTAACTAAATAAATATCTATTAAACTAAATAAATATCTATTCAACTAAATAAATATAATCTACTTCAAAACAATACAATAAAAAGCTGGAGAAATGATACGTTAACCAAGCCACAGATGTGATGCCAATGAGCGTTGAACTCCTTGCAGATCCACCGTCAGCTGGTTGTGGCAGAAAGTGGTGACATGCAGTAGAACAGAGTGGTTGAGCTGTAACCACGGCAGTCAGGTCAGAAATCAACACAATATTTTTTGAAATTTAGAATGAGAATGTTCAGTATGTCACATTCTGGGCTCAGACACTGAGCCCTGTCACATGTTAGCAGCTTGTGATAATAGAAAGTATCCATATACTGGGATGTGATAAGAGACATTATAGTCATTTTATACTGGGTCCCATAACCTGCTTTATATGAAGTATCATTTTACACTAGTAGAGATGTTACATTTTGAAAAAATAGCGCTTCTGGCGACAATGTTCATTTTCTCTACAAATGATAAATGAAAAAGTTGGATAAAACGTTATATGTGTGTGTGCGCGCGCAATATATATATATATATATATATATATATGAGTGAAAAGAGAAAAAAGTAACCCGTATGGGAGCACTCAGGTATGCAGATTAACATATAGTATTTTATTTATTTGACACAGTGCAAAAAAGGATAAGTAAACAGTACATGATTAAAAACACTTAAAAAAGGCTAGGACCCCTGTCACGGGTACTACCCATAGACACAAGTGGGCAAAACTAGGGAATGACTCAAATTGTCAACCCTTAACATGAAAATGGATAGTGACTCAAGAAACACTTGGATAGGTCAGAATAAATCACAACAGCTTAATGGGTTCACAGGCACCTATACAAAGCTAAAGATAATACGTACTACACACCAATGAAGTGACTAGTCAAAATATAAATGACAATCTTAAACCATCATGAATCTGCTTGAGCATACAATTATGTAACCAATACCAACAGCACAAATAAATCACTTGAAGGAAAAAGGTGGCATGATGGGATGAAGTCACTAGATGTGTAGAGCAATGAAGTGTGTGAATAGCATGTATGGAAAATTACCTGATGAACACCTATTAGATAACCTTGTGTGTGTTGTCAGTATCCATAATGAAAAAATAGAGTGTCACAGTCCAAAGATTAGTTGCACCAGTGCTGGGTAGCATAGTTACGTGAACATCTGTCAGGGGTCCTGCCTAGCACCCCCACTCCGACGCACCCCCACTCCAAGTCTAAGTCTCTGGACGAAACGCGTCCATGCTATTCACACACTTCATTGCTCTACACATCTAGTGACTTCATCCCATCATGCCACCTTTTTCCTTCAAGTGATTTATTTGTGCTGTTGGTATTGGTTACATAATTGTATGCTCAAGCAGATTCATGATGGTTTAAGATTGTCATTTATATTTTGACTAGTCACTTCATTGGTGTGTAGTACGTATTATCTTTAGCTTTGTATAGGCGCCTGTGAACCCATTAAGCTGTTGTGATTTATTCTGACCGATCCAAGTGTTTCTTGAGTCACTATCCATTTTCATGTTAAGGGTTGACAATTTGAGGCATTCCCTAGTTTTGCCCACTTGTGTCTATGGGTAGTACCCGTGACAGGGGTCCTAGCCTTTTTTAAGTGTTTTTAATCATGTACTGTTTACTTATCCTTTTTTGCACTGTGTCAAATAAATAAAATACTATATGTTAATCTGCATACCTGAGTGCTCCCATACGGGTTACTTTTTTCTCTTTTCACTCATACTATTTACAACCCGTGAGCACCGCCAATTCTTACTGATGTAAAGTTATTTATTGGCTTATGGTGGCATTAATATTGCAAAAGTAGATGCGAGGTTTTTTTCCCCACCTTCCCCCCCTTTTCCCCCCCGTTATTTGAACATATATATTTATATATATATATATATATATATATATATATATATATATATATATACTGTAAATATTCCTGTATTCTTTTCTTGGGGTTGAGGAGGAGCGCTGGATCTCGTGATATGTGAAAAAATATAAATATATATAGTGCAGATGGTAATTCACTGCTTTAAAAGATGTAAAACATAAGAAATGAACTCACAAAAAACGTATAAAATCACTGCATGTCAGAGATCCTTCTCTCTCTGACTGGAGCCCTTTATGTTACTGGAGTCTGTATCCTCTCAGTGAAGTGGATGATATGAAAATAAAGAAAACCACAAATAGTGCAAATAGTATGAACTATACAAATGTATTATGCACAGGTAATTAGGAAACTCACATTTTCCATAATAAAGTGGGTGGTGGAGAGAACCGCCGATAGAAGCAGGCTGCTGTTGGGTGCTTCACTTTCCCCTCACAGTGTAGTTCAATGCCTTACTGTTCTTACATCTTACTGATGTAAAGTTATTTATTGGTTTATGGTGGCATTAATATTGCAAAAGTAGATGCAGGGTTTTTTTCCCCACCTTCCCCCCCTTTTTTCCCCCGTTATTTGAACATATATATATATATATATATATATATATATATATACTGTAAATATTCCTGTATATTCATTTGCATGTCTTAGACAGGTCTGCAACCCTGTCTTTCACCATTATCTTTAACCTTAATAGTCGTATATATATATATATATATACATATATATATATATTTATATATATATATATATACATACACATATAGTATGTATATATATATATCATACTATGGGGCCTATGCAGAGAGCAGCGCTATTTCGAAATTCGCCATTTTTTGGAGAAAATCGCGCAGAAAGCAGCAGAAAATGGCGAGTTCCGAAAAACGTGCCAATTTTTCTTTTCTATTTGTAAAACTCGCCTCGCGGCTGGCGAGAACCTCAATCTCGCCAGTTTAAAAAATATCCGTATGCAGAGAGGCGCGAACGGCATCTAGCGGCTGTTCGCGCAAATAAAAAGGCGCGATTGTCTCCGTTTTGCCTCGCCAAAAAAAACTGCCGCTCGCGGCCATTGCAAAGGGGAAAAAAAAGGTGCGAATTTGTTTTAACACATTTCTGAAGCGCGCATCTCGCCAATTTAAACTCGCCACACGCATCCATGTTAAACATAGCAGAATTCGCACTTTTCTGCATATGGAGATTAAAACTCTCCAAAAAAGCTACTTTTTAATAAATTCGCCAATTTTAAAATTCGCTGCTCTCTGCATAGGCCCCTAAATGTATATATATAGTCTAGAGAGAGATTATAATGGCAGTGAGAAATAGTGGCCAGAATTAATAACAATTGTGTGTGTGTGTGTATATATATATATATATATATATATATATATATATATATATATATATATATGGTATAACCCAGAGGTGCGCAAAGTGGGGAGGGGGAGATTTTTCGGGGGGGGGGGTGGCGCGGGCGGTTGCAGAGGCCCCGCGCACTTCCTCGAGGCATTAAAATTAAATGCCGGGGGATCACGTGAGGCCTCTGCAATGCTATTACTTACCTTGACTCTGCCGGCGTCACTCGTGTCCATGGCAACGCGGTGTTAAATTACGCCGCGGGGTCATGTGACGTCACCCTCGTCAAATGCCGCTGCAGGTCACGTAACGCCGCATCAAGGTAAGGGGGGGGGGGCGCGAGCACCAACAGAGGGAAGGCAGGGGGGCGAGCTGCAAAAGTTTGTGCTCCCCTGGTATAACCAATAAATAATATAGCTGATATAGCAATCTGGTTGTCGCTAGAGAGAGATTATAATGGCAGTGAGAAATAGTGGCCAGAATTAATAACAGTGCAATTACTAAAAAGTAGTTGTAATAAAATAATAATAAACACTATGCCTAAACACAATAAAAGTCCAGAAACCTAGCTCTAATAGCTATGTTATAACTCAATCATAAAAGGATCCAATTCGGGCGTCCTCTGGAGCCCTGGCAGCTCTCTTCAGGGAAACAACCACCTCCTCGATAGATATCTAAACAAAACAAAAAGAAGAGAAAGCGCCCGCTCCATGTGTAAATTTGGTTTAACAATTTCATTTCCTGGACAAGATAAAAATAACAAACTCACAAACGCCCGTTTGGTAAAAGCATTGTGTGAGACAGGCTCGGGCTCCGTGGTAATCCGGTGGTCAATCCGCAGCTCCAGACTTTGGACGATGACCGGGAAACTCGATAGGCTGCGCCCCTCGCAGTGTGGTCCTCCGGCAATCTGTAGTATGCAGTTGTGATTCCACTCTGTAATTCCGGTGTCTCGTCTTGGTTGCGTACCAACTTCCCTTCCGGCGTCAAGACGGATAGTGTGGCAATAACGAGAAGAAAGTACCTACGCGTTTCTTCAGCACACGGCCGATTTCATCAGGGGATAATGCTACAACTCACTCGTAATGGTTTTATAGTCCTACAGTCCAATTGGTAATGGCATAATAGATCACATGTGTTACTGATTTTAGATAATACAGTAATAGATTCTTGTATGACACACACACACACACATATATATATATATATATACACACATACGTATGTATGTATATATATATATATATATATAATATATATATATATATATATATATACACACACACATACATCTATTTACACACACACACATACATACATACATATAAAACGGTCTTCTTCGGAGAGAAGAAGATATATATATGTATATATATATATATATATATATATATATACATATATATATGTGTGTGTATATGTGTATATATATATTTACACACACATATACACACACATAATGTTATAGGTTAGCGGTGCGTGAACTGGGGGGCGGGAGATTTGTCTGGGGGTGCGCGGGCGGGTGCATAGGTCCCGCGCTCCTCCCCAAGGCATTTAAATGAAATGCCGGGGATCACGTGAGGCCTCTGCAACAGTAACACTGACCGGGATTCAGACACGTCTCCATGGCAACGTGGCATCAAATGACACCGCGGTCATGTGAAGTCACTCGACCCCGGAGTGTGCTGGCAGGTAGGAGAGGGGGCGCAAGACCGGGGGAGGCCAGGCAGGGGGACGCAGCTTCAGAAGTTTGCGCTCCCCTGTTATAGATTACCATGCCAACAAATTGTAATAGTGCTACAGGGATCAATAAATATTACATTTAATACTTAATTATTGTGATGTTTCTAATCTACTGTGTGTTACAAATAACATTAATATCTTACAACTGAATACATTGCAATAATGTGATACCTATTTATTTGTGATTTAAAGTGTGTTACATAGTGATAAATTATCTAATAAATAAATCTTAAACTAATCCCACACAGTGACTACTTAATTCTGTGAATAAATGTGTTTTTAATGTCATTACTATGAAGGAGATGAAGATATAGTGTATATATAAATTCCTACCTGCAAACGCCGTCTCAGCCTGTCAGAATACGCGCAGAGTGACCTGTCGTGACACGTCAGGTCACTCTGTAACCGAACCCGGATCTGTGACGCATATGTACTGAGGTGGGGTTGGATCCGCCACGGTTATTTCTTGTTTTATTAATAAATAATTTACTATATTTTAATCTCTGGTGCGCATTGTGTGCATTTTTCTTCTTGCCTGCACAGTGCTTCAGATGCTGCATCTGAAAAAATGCCGGTGGATCGGGATGTGAGGTAGGGAAGTGACGTCCGCGCCGGAACGTTATTGCCACGCCTCCAAATATTCATTGCCACACCCCAAAATCGCGCCGAAGCATACCCTGCAAAGCCATAAAAAAGCTCAGACTTCAGCAAGTGTATTGCAGCGTGTGCGCCTTCCCTCCGTCTGAAATACTATAGACGCAGCCTTATCGACGCTTACTAAATAGGCCCGTGTCTCTCTCTCTCTCTGTGTCTCTCTGTGTCTCTGTCTCTCTCTGTGTGTCTCTGTCTCTCTCTGTGTGTCTCTGTCTCTCTCTGTCTGTCTCTCTCTGTGTGTCTCTCTGTGTCTCTCTCTGTCTGTCTCTCTCTGTGTCTCTGTCTCTCTCTGTGTGTCTCTGTCTCTCTCTGTGTGTCTCTGTCTCTCTCTGTGTGTCTCTGTGTCTCTGTGTGTGTCTCTGTGTCTCTGTCTCTCTCTGTGTCTCTGTGTCTCTGTGTGTCTCTGTTTCTCTCTGTGTGTCTCTGTGTGTGTCTCTGTATCTCTGTCTCTCTCTGTGTCTCTGTGTGTGTCTCTGTGTCTCTCAAATCAAATCAGCTTGATTGGCATGTCAAAAAAACATTTCAGTATTGCCAAAGCATGAGTAATAGGGGGTGTGGGACAATGATTACACGAATACTAGGGGGTACGGTATAATGGTTATACAGTACATTACTTTTGTCTCTCTCTCTCTGGGCCTCATGCAGAGAGCATCGTTATTTCAAAATTCGCCATTTTTTGTACAATTTCGCGCAGAAACCGGCAGAAAATGGCGAGTTACGAAAAACGCGCCATTTTGTTTTTTCTATTGCTAAAACTCGCCTCGCGGCTGGCGAGAACCTCCGTCTCGCCATTTTTAAAACTCTCCGAATGCAGAGAGGTACGAACGGCATGTAGCGGCTGTTCGCGCCAGGGAAATGGCGCGATTTTCTCATTTTTGCCGCGCCAGGAAAAGTTGGCAATAAAATGGCGCTCGCCGCCTATAGCAAAGGGGGGAAAAAAGCCGCGATTTTTTTTTTACACATTTCTGAAGCGCGCATCTTTCCCATTCAAACTCGCCACACGCATCCATGTTAAACATAGCAGAATTCGCACTTTTCTGCATATGGAGAATAAAACTCTCCAAAAAAGCTACTTTTTATGAAATTCGCCAATTTGAAAATTCTATGCTCTCTGCATGAGGCCCCCTGTGTCTGTCTCTCTCTCATTCTCTGTCTCTCTCTCATTCTCTGTCTCTCTCTCATTCTCTGTCTCTCTCTCATTCTCTGTCTCTCTCTCTCATCCCTGTATGATAGGTATGTTCCAACTCTATTTTTTGCTCTTCTTTTCCGTTTGAGAGGAGGGACTCCCTCACCTCTTCAGCCACACACCAGGAACGCTGGATTGCTTTCAGACGCTCGGAGAGGCGGATACAGTCGTGGATTGCAGGCACTGATTTATCTGGTAAGTACCGCAAACATGCTTGAACAAGGGCCGTAGACATTTTATTTGATGGTTTAGATTACCATTGTCTGTGGTTGTTAGTTATTGGTATTAGAGTTTTTTGATGTTGTTACGAATCAAGTACATTTTGAAGTAGTAATCCCCTCCGAACTGGGCATTCCTGGCCAATAATGCCCTGGCTGTAAGAGTTGAAGGGCCCAAGCAAAGCCCCCACCTCTATACACACTAACACTGCAGGGGCATCAAAGTGTCTCATTGTCATGGCAACGGGGGGTGTCACGTGATGTAATTTGTTTAATAAATTATTTTTTAAGGTGTCCCGGTTTTTCATTTTTGAAATCTGGTCACCCTATGTATTTATGCTGCATTCAGTGTTGTAATGTGCTGTAATTGGGTTACATGGCGTACATAGTGTATATACCGCATTCAGGGTAAGTGCTGTATGTGGATTATAAAGTGTATATATGCTTCATTCAGGGTTATAAAGTCGTTTATAGAGTATATACTGCATTCACGGTTACGTGCGGCATGTGGAGTATAAGGTGTTATAATGTGCTTTAAGTGGGTTACATGGCGGGTATAGTGGATATACTGCATTCAAGGTTACGCGCCGTATTGGATTATAACGGGTATATATGCTACAGTCAGGGTTATAATGTGCGGTATTTGGGTTACAGGGGTGTATACGGTACCGCAGTGGTGGTGGCGTGCTGTATTTGGATTATATGGTATACACTGCGATCATGGTTACGTGCTGGGTTCTGAATATAATGTTTATAGACCACATGCGCGGTTACATGACGGGTTTGGATTATATGGTGTATATACTTATCCCCCCTCATCCACTGATGAAGTGACCACATTGCGTCACGAAACGCGTATGGAGAGGGAGGAGCTAGAACTGACACGGTCTTCAGTAGCAGGAGCATAGCGATCAGGAGAGACGCCAGAGTGTGACATCAGAGTGTGACATCACGAGGCGTAGCGCGGGCTGACGGCAGTTACCCAGAGAGGTGAGCAGAGCACATTCTGCAGTGCTGGCCACCTCAAGCTGAATCTCGCAGAGTAACTACTGAGAGTTAGACGCCACTTCAGGGTTTGCAAACAACAATAGCGCCATCCTCCCAGAAGCCTGCCTACCTGATTGTATCAAGCTGCGGACAGCACGTTGTCAGCTGTTTTTACACAGCCTGGTTTATGTGAGTAAGCCCTTGGCTGTTTTTTATTTTTATTGTAATAAATTTTTATCAATCTGCACCATCAGCTTCCATGTTATTTCCTTTCTGGGAACACATGGGAACTATGACCAAGTGGTAATGCTGTGAACAGACAGAAAACCTGGAGGATAGACATACAACACGTGGCATTCGTGATATCTGGAAGAGAAGAGGTTAAAAGCACAGATTGTCTCAAAGGAACAATAACACAGCAAGTCTGTAAGTTCATTACTTTAATCTGTTGTGGAGTTATTTATGGATTCTTGTGGCTGCGCAATGGTCTTTTCCTTTTTGTCCATTACATACTAGGAGGAGTTCGGAACCAGCAGCCAGCAATTGGATCACCATTGCTCCATCAGCTGGAATATTGAAAAGAACTTTCCATATCTATATGGACTAATCATTGGACTGGGGTATTGTTGTAGCCTGAAGCGCCGGGTCATTACATTTTTTGTACAAAAGATAGGGCGATGGAAGTCTAACAGATACCGGTCCTATATCAGGCCCGCATTATCTGGTATTTAGCGTGCTTGGATAAACCCCCTCATCCTCTTTATGCCTTCACAGACGCCGCACCCACTTGGATAATCGGAGACTCGCTTATACACTGGGCAGAGAAGCGGGCCGTCAAACGCCCATGCGGGGCTAACCTCGGGTTGCGAACAGAGGAGGCAAATGTGGTATGGGGGGGAGGTAGGGGGCTGCGGTGGGCTCAGTTGCTCCCGCGGCTAATCGTGATTGGGAAGGGATAGGAGGGCGCCGCAGATCTTGCTCCTCCACGTCGGGGGCAACGACCTGGCCGCTCGACGCTACTTCGAGCTGGTTAATTCAATAAAACACGACCTAGCCCTCATGCTCGCCCGTTGGCCAGAAGTACAGATCGTTTGGTCGGACATATTGTGCAGGAGAGTGTGGAGGGGCGCAAGGGCACCGGGCGCCATCGACTGAGCGCGGGTCAAACTGAACAAGATGGTGGGGAAGTTTGTGACGCAGTGTGGGGGATGGCAGATCACCCATCCCGAGTTCGACAACAAGTCAACTGGCCTGTTCCCGGCCGACGGCACACACTTATCCGAGATAGGGGCGGACTTGTTCAATAACGAATTGCAGGAGGGGCTGGAGAGGGTCCTTGCGGGGTTGGCGGCACGGTCTAATTTAAGGAGGTTTAAATAGAGCCGTGAGTGGCGGCAGTTCGGGGGTAAGTGCTTGTCCTTGCCAGATGGGCTCGGGGCGGGCGTCGCCCGGGGGTAGGAGCGATTGGGCGGGGTCAAGCTAATGTGACACCCGGGAACCCACTCGCGACAACGGCCGGCTCTTTAGGGGTCGGCCGGGTACGGGGGTGGCAGGCCAAGGCCTGGCTGACCCTCTGACCCCACTCTGGCTTGGACTAGCGCTTACTCCAGTATTATGATTGTTAATAAACAAAGCCGCAGCCTTTTATACCTCCAAACTGAGTCTGTCATTACTTGTCTGTTATATGTGGGTACCGTTTCCAAGTGGGAGGGGGTCCCTCGCAGCCTCCCTGGTCAAGCAATCCCTCCAGCCAATTAGGCGAGGGAAGCCCATGACCAGGGGGCAAGCCCCCCTCCCCCCTCACCTCGCTGGGATCTCTGGGCCGCCGTCGCGGCCCCCCCTGGGGGGGGGAGGGGACAGGCCTAGGGCAGTACAAAAGAGACAGCCGGGAGCTGAATCTTCCATTCTGCTCCCGGTCTGCTGCGAAGTATCCAACCCACCCACCCCATTAGCAAGACAGTCGGGGGCAGACGCTTGCCCCCGGCCACTCCGTGGAGTATTTACAATTCCCTTGGTGATAAGCTGTCTGCACTACCTGTAAGCTGTAACATGTACCATCATATTTTACAGGGCAGTGTCCGAAGATCTCCCGAGAAACAAAGGACTGAAGTTCCTTCAGGAGGCTCCAGTTGGTCATTTTACCACTGTCGCGGCGGCAGTTCGGGGGTAAGTGCTTGTCCTTGCCAGATGGGCTCGGGGCGGGCGTCGCCCGGGGGTAGGAGCGATTGGGCAGGGTCAAGCTAACGTGACACCCGGGAACCCACTCGCGACAACGGCCGGCTCTTTAGGGGTCGGCCGGGTACGGGGGCAGAAGGCCAAGGCCTGGCTGACCCTCTGACCCCACTCTGGCTTGGACTAGCGCTTACTCCAGTATTATGATTGTTAATAAACAAAGCCGCGGCCTTTTATACCTCCAAACTGAGTCTGTCATTACTCGTCTGTTATATGTGGGTACCGGTTCCAAGTGGGAGGGGGAGGGGGTCCCTCGCAGCCTCCCTGGTCATGCAGGAGACAGAAAGGTAGATAGAGACACAGACAGAGAGCTACCAGAGAAGGTGTTACATGGGTGAGTGCTGAGTTATTACTGTGACTCTCTGATGCTAACATGACATTAGGTTCTGGGCTCTGCGTCCCACACATGATGAACACCATGACTGTATAAAACTGAGGGGTACATATATATGTATATATATATAGCAACTGTAAATATTACTGTATGTTCATTTGCATGTCTTAGACAGGTCTGCAACCCTGTCTTTCCCCATTATCACCCAGCATACAGCGCTTCCACTGCAGCAAGGGATTCTGGGAAATGACATGCAAATGAGCACTCAGTGCCACCTTTTGTCTCAAGCTCGTATTACACAAGCCAATCCTCAAGCCAATGCATGCTGTTTTAAACACAGCTTTTAGACAGAGGCTGGGATGAGATGCAAAGCCATTAAACCCACTCACAGACATTTTTTTTTTTTTACGGTTCACATATTAACAACCATTTAGTATCATTTTACAGAAAATAATAAACCGAAAACATCACTATACAATCCTTATATTGCCAAGACAAAAACCAACCCAAAGGCACAAAACCATTCTAAAAAGCCAAACAAAACAACACATTCCAAGGCATCATCTGTGCATCTACTACCAAACACACTCAATACAAAAAAATATGGTTACTTCCCATTTCTACTCGCGACTTTTCGTACTTTCCACAGGACATTTAACATTGCATCTAATTACTTCACGTGTCCCAGCAATTTCTCTAACGCCTCACGGATATGATACGTACTACATTGTATTCCTAATTTTCTTACTTCCTCTTTAGACACCTCTGCTTTTGGGAACTGTACTTTCAGCCATCCCGTTTTTGAAACATTTAACCCTAAGTCACCTGCCTCTTTATTTATATTATTTATCACCTCTTTTACATGCCACTCCCTCGCCTTCCTTTCTCTCTCGCTTTCATAACTTACTTTTGTTCTTCCACTAAGGCCTGCCTTTTCTCCTTTTCCACCTTTACTTTCCCTAATCTCTCCCCCTTCACCCCCACTCTGTTGGCCTGCCTTTCCATCACTTTCATTCCCACTTACTGCACTTACACTTCTCTGTATTTTAGTTCCCTCCACGCTTATCTGGCTTTGTGAGGACGAGCTATTGCCCTCACTTCTCTCCTTCTCTCTCACCTCTCCCCTAGCCTCTTTTATTTTAACCCACTGTACATGCTCCTTTTTTAATTCTTCATACTGCTCTTTTGTCAGCTGTTTTCTTTGGTACATCAGTTTTTCTAATCTTTCTATTATCTGTTCCTCACTACTCCCCCCATGCTGCTTCCGAAAAATACCAACCCAAAACAGAACATCTCCCACTGCGTCTTCAAAATGTTCCATCTTCACTTTTAGGGTTACTTTCCCTGATACTTTTACAACTTTACCCTCTACACCTTCCTCTCTAGGCTCCCCTTTACTCTGGCTATCCTTATCTTCCTTTGTTTCTATCCCTTGCAGATTTTTACGCTTTTGAGCTTTTTTCCCTCCTATTTCCATTTCCTCCTCCAAGACATCTTGGGGACCTTCCCTCCCCCTCTGTGCATCTTGAAACTCCATACTTTCTGCCCAGCTAGGTTCCACCACACTCAATGACCGTATTTCCCCCTCCCCCGCATCTTTCTGATGCACTGTTCCCGTCTCCTCCCCTCCCCCCCACCTCCAGTTTCTGGGCCAAGGAGTCCAGGAAGAAATCTTCCTCTTTTTTCTCCACGATATCACTTATAGAACCCGCCAAACCCTCTATTGGGCCACTTTCTACCCTTTCTTCTCTTCTTAAATCCTCCTCATACATTGCTGTTATAGCCGGATCAAGCCCTCCCTCTTGGGAACTCTCCATCTCAAAAATTCCCTGACCCTCAACTGTCTCTTCCTCTTCTTCTAGCACACTGTCCCCTTTAGCTGTCTGGGCATATGTCCTTTTAGTGCACTGCCGTGCCAAGTGTCCTTCCTCTCCGCAAAGATGGCATCTCTTAGGGACACCACAGTTGGCTGCAGTATGTCCCTCTTCCCCGCAATTACGGCACACAATTCCCGTTTTCGTGCAACCCTCCTTTGTATGTCCATAAGTGTGGCAATGCCTGCAATATAGAGGCTGTCCCGGGTAAAACAAAAATCCTCTGTCTCCTCTACTATTGAACATGGCCGGTGGGTGTGTAACTCCTCCCACACATGATGGATCCCGTCTGAACCGTACCCAGAAACGTCTCTTCCCGTTGAACATGCCATACGGATTTTTTAGTTCTTCACCTCCTCTAATCATTTCACAATACCGTTTCAAAAAACACACAATCTCCTCTTTCCTTGCATACGGAGTGTACATGTGAAGTACAAGTGGTCTCTCCTCCAGCATAAAACTTGGGATTACCTTTACATGCAAATGAACATACAGTCATATTTACAGTTGCTTTATGCTTTACTGTGGAGGGTTTTTGTCACTTTTTTATCCACCATAACCTTAATAGTAGTGGTGATTACCTAGTCTAGTCTCAAACCTGCTTTGCCATTAAGACCAACCCCACACTGATGAGACCCATTAAGGTCGAAACAGCTGTGTAGCTGAGCCTGTGTCCCCTTGGCCTTGAGTCATCGTCCCTTCGGGGACTAAAGACTCCTGCTGCTTTTGGGGGGGCACGCCATCTCGAGCTAAGAGGAGTGATCCTGAGCGAGCGGTTCTGAGCGAGCGGATGCGGAAGTGAGGGGCCGGCACCTTTGCCCTGGGACATCGCCTTTACTGGCTAAAGTCCCTTGCTGCTTTTGGGGTGCCGCACCTGAGCTTGAGAGAGCAGAGATGACGTCACAAGCTGGAATGCGCAATTCCATTCGGTTCCTGATCGAGGAGACCGAGAGAAGTCGAGTGAACCTGCTGTGGATAGTGGAGAAGGTGCTGAAGCAATTGATCGGTCTGGACACTGAGAGGATCTTCTGCCTTCAGGATTTCCCTGCACAGGGGATTTATGACCTGACCTGTCATCAAGAAGCGGATGTTTGGTGCACTTTTGAAAAGTGCAAGGAGAAGTCTGGTGACCCGATCTTACATGGCATCAAGGTAATTCCAAGTTTTATGCTGGAGGAGAGACCACTTGTACTTCACATGTACAATCCGTATGCAAGGAAAGAGGAGATTGTGATTTTTTTGAAACGGTACTGTGAAATGATCAGAGGAGGTGAAGAACTTAAAAACCCATATGGCATGTTCAACGGGAAAGGATGAAGTAGGGCTTACAAAGGAAGAGGTTTTGCACAATCAACTTGCGAGGGGATTTGGGCGGAGATATTGGGATGTGAAAGAGGCAAGGGACGGGTATGAAAAAAGTGTGGTCTGGATTCCAGTTAGAGGAAAGTAAGAGAGGTTTGGAACGTATGGAGAAAGAATTAAAACATATGATCGCATCACTTGAGAATAGAGAAAGGGTTTTTGTTTTTAAATGAAAGAATCTTGAAGTATATGGTTCTTATCTTTGTATGATGTTTTGGTTATAGGGTTTTTTCGTAAAGTTATGTTTTTTTTTTCCCTTCTGAAAAGTTTATCTTTGTGTTTGTATATATCTGAAGGATGAAGGAAGAAAATGTAAATATATTATGTTTTGGTGTCTTTCTAATGTTGGGTGACTGTTGTCACTATGGTGTGTTTTTTTGGTTTCCAAAAAAGTCTGTAAACTTAAAAAAGTTGTTGAATAAAAAAGTTTAAAAAAAAAAGGTTGAAACATGTCTGTGAGTGGGTTTAATGGCTTTGCATCTCATCCCAGCCTCTGTCTAAAAGCTGTGTTTAAAACAGTGTGCATTGGCTTGAGGATTGGCTTGTGTAATACGAGCTTGAGCCAGGGGGGATTCCCTTGCCACGTGGCTCGCCCTCCATCAGCCTCTGCGGCTGGGGAGGGGGGGGGCCAGAGGGAGGACGAGGAGAGGCACAACAACCCCCCACGTTTTTTTGCCACGACGGTTCCCCCAACAGAATGGCCGTGGGTATCCCCCAACCCCCCCCCCCCCCGGGGTTGGAGCACGGGACACTCAGTGGGGTTACATGGCAGTGGTATAATGTGCTGTAATTGATTTCTTTCAACATTGGATAAAGTTATGATCAATGCTAGAATGGCCGTGGGTATCGCTGCATACCGCATTCGTAGTGATAGCGGGCTGTATGTGGGGAATAAAGTGTATACACCTCAGTGTGGTTATAATGCGTTGTATTCGGGGTATGGTTATAATGCGTTGTATTCGGGGTATAAGGCATACGAGCTGCATTCGAGGTACAATTGGCTGTAATTGGGTTACATGGCGTATATTGTATTTGGATTATAGGGGGTGTATATATACCGCATCCGAAGTTACAATGGGCTGTAATGGGGTGACATGGTGTATATAGTGTGTATACTGCACTCGTAGTTACGTTCTGTTGTACGCTAGGGTGTGTATAGGTGCTGCATTCGCCGTTACAATGTACTGTAACTGGGTTACATAGCGTATATAGTGTATATACTGCATTCACGGTTACGTGCTGCATGTGGAGTATAAGGTGTATTTATGCTGCATTCAGTGTTGTAATGTGCTGTAATTGGGTTACATGGCGGGTATAGTGTATATACCGCAGTCAGGGTTAAGTGCGGTATGTGGATTATAAGGTGTACATTTGCTGCATGCAGGGTTATAAGGTGTCGTAATTGGGGTACATGGCGTATATAGAGTATATACTGCATTCACGGTTACGTGCTGCATGTGGAGTATAAGGTGTATTTATAGAGTGACCATTTGTCCCGGTTTTGCCGGCACAGTCCCGTTTTTTTCTGTGCTGTCCCGGTTGACAGTCCGTCCCGGAAATGTCCCGGATTTTGCCCCTGGTGACTGGTACCGTGCGCGAGGCGGCGGCGGTGCGCGGAGGCGGCAGCGTGAGGAGGATGCGGCGGTGCGCGGAGGCGGCAGCATGAGGAGGATGCGGCGGTGCGCGGAGGCGGCAGCGTGTGGAGGATGCGGCGGTGCGCGGAGGCGGCAGCGTGAGGAGGATGCGGCGGTGCGCGGAGGCGGCAGCGTGAGGAGGATGCGGCGGTGCGCGGAGGCGGCAGCGTGAGGAGGATGCGGCGGTGCGCGTAGGCGGCAGCGTGAGGAGGATGCGGCGGTGCGCGGAGGCGGCAGCGTGAGGAGGATGCGGCCGTATTATTTTTTTTCCCCCAATAGCAGGATGCCGGGGGCGGGGCTTTAGAGTAGAAGCAGGGGATTGGTTGGAGGTCAGGATTTGCCGGGGGCGGGGCTTAGTATTGGGGACGGATGTAGTGTGTGTGTGTGTGTGTGTGTGTGTGTGTGTGTGTGTGTGTGTGTGTGTGTGTGTGTGTGTGTGTGTGTGTGTGTGTGTGTGTGTGTGTGTGTGTGTGTGTGTGTTTTTTTTCACCAGAAGGAAGGCTCACAGCTGGCAACTGAAACTGCCGGCAGACTGGAAAAAAGCCTCACTACTTCTGGCTCCCTACAGTGGCACTACAGGTAAGCCCCATGTCGCCTGTGTGTGTGACTGCCCCCTTCCCAGTCTGTGTGTGTGACTGCCCCCTTCCCAGTCTGTGTGTGTGTGTCTGCCCCCTTCCCAGTCTGTGTGTGTGTGTCTGCCCCCCTCCCAGTCTGTGTGTGTGACTGCCCCCCTCCCAGTCTGTGTGTGTGACTGCCCCCCTCCCAGTCTGTGTGTGTGACTTCCCCCCCTCCCAGTGTGTGTGACTGCCTCCCCTCCCAGTCTGTGTGTGTGACTGCCCCCCTCCCAGTCTGTGTGTGTGACTGCCTGCCTCCCAGTCTGTGTGTGTGACTGCCCCCCCTCCCAGTTTGTGTGTGTATGACTGCCTGCCTCCCAGTCTGTGTGTGTGACTGCCCCCTCCCAGTCTGTGTGTGTGACTGCCCCCCTCCCAGTCTGTGTGTGTGACTGCCCCCCCTCCCAGTGTATGTGTGACTGCCCCCTCCCAGTCTGTGTGTGTGACTGCCCGCCTCCCAGTCTGTGTGTGTGTGACTGCTCCCCTTTCCAGTCTGTGCAAGTGTGACTGCCCGCCTCCCAGTCTGTGTGTGTGACTGCCCCCCCTCCCAGTTTGTGTGTGTATGACTGCCTGCCTCCCAGTCTGTGTGTGTGACTGCCTCCCCTCCCAGTTTGTGTGTGTATGACTGCCCCCCTCCCAGTCTGTGTGTGTATGACTGCCCCACCTCCCAGTGTGTGTGACTGCCCCCCTCCCAGTGTGTGTGTGACTGCCCCCCCTCCCAGTGTGTGTGTGACTGCCCCCTCCCAGTGTGTGTGTGACTGCCCCCCCTCCCAGTGTGTGTGACTGCCCCCCTCCCAGTGTGTGTGTGACTGCCCCCCTCCCAGTGTGTGTGACTGCCTCCCCTCCCAGTGTGCGTGTGACTGCCCCCCCACCCAGTGTGGGTGTGTGACTGCCCCCCACCCAGTGTGGGTGTGTGACTGCCCCCCTCGCAGTGTGTGTGTGACTGCCCCCGCACCCAGTGTGTGTGTGTGTGTGTGTGACTGCCCCCTCCCAGTCTGTGTGTGTGTGACTGCCCCTCCCTCCCAGTGTGTGTGTGACTGCCCCCCTCCCAGTGTGTGTGTGACTACCCCCCTCCCAGTCTGTGTGTGTGTGACTGCCCCCCCTCCCAGTCTATGTGTGTGTGACTGCCCCCCCTCCCAGTCTGTGCGTGTGTGACTGCCCTCCCCCTCCCAGTCTGTGTGTGTGTGACTGCCCCTCTCCCAGTCTGTGTGTGTGTGACTGCCCCCCCTCCCAGTGTATGTTTGACTGCCCCGCTCCCAGTCTGTGTGTATGTGTGACTGCCCCTCCCTCCCAGTGTATGTGTGACTGCCCCCCCTCCCAGTCTGTTTGTGTGTGTGACTGCCCTCCCCCTCCCAGTCTGTGTGTGTGTGACTGCCCTCCCCCCTCCCAGTCTGTGTGTGTGTGACTGCCCCTCTCCCAGTCTGTGTGTGTGTGACTGCCCCCCTCCCAGTGTATGTTTGACTGCCCCCCTCCCAGTCTGTGTGTATGTGTGACTGCCCCCTCCCAGTCTGTGTGTCTGTGTGTGTGTCTGTCTGCCCCCTGCCACTGTGTGATGCCCCTCTCCCAGTGTGTGTAAGTGCCCCCTCCAAGTCTGTGTGTGTGTGTCTGCCCCCTCCCATTCTCTGTGTGTGTGTGTGTCTGCCCCCCTCCCATTCTGTGTGTGTGTGTGTCTGCCCCCCTCCCATTCTGTGTTTGTGTGTGACTGCCCCCCCCCCAGTGTGTGTGTGACTGCCCCCTCCCAGTGTCTGTGTGTATCAGTGACAGAATGTATACAGACACCAACCCACTCACCCACTCACCCACGTGTCAGTCAGTCACCCACGTGTCAGTCAGTCACCCACCCATATGTCAGGCAGTCAGTCACCCACCCACCCACGTGTCAGGCAGTCTAACATGTCAGTCAGTCACCCACCCACGTGTCAGTCAGTCACCCACCCACGTGTCAGGCAGTCAGTCACCCACGTGTCAGGCAGTCAACCCAAGTGTCAGGCAGTCACCCACCCAAGTGTCAGGCAGTCTCCCACCCACCCCCCCAAGTTTCAGGCAGTCGTACTGAGCCACTAATTGAGCCAGCTGTGCTGAAGTAGGGATATCCTAAAAACCTGGCCTGTGTGCGGCCCTCGAGGACTGGAGTTGTGCAGGCCTGCCCTAGAGAAAGTGCAGCTCTCCATGATCCAGAGAAGAGGCAGGTCTGGCAAAAATCTATCTTTATTAGAAAGTCATAAAAACAAGGGATGCAACCCCACCCCACTCTGCCACATAACCAGGATGCTGACACCCACCTGATGACGTCAGAGCTACCATATGGCGCCCCCTAGTGACGTCAGACGTCTAGGTCTAAATCCCTGTCAATACAGCATAGAGCTGCCTTGGAGGACTGCAGCCACAGCCACACATGGGGGAGTGTTCAGTCTGGGGAGAGGTGTGGCTGAGGCTGCAGTCCTCCAAGACAGCTCTATGCTGTATTGCCAGGGATTTAGACGTCTGACGTCACTAGGGGGCGCCATGTGGTAGCTCTGACGTCATCAGGTGGGCGTCAGCATCCTGGTTATGTGGCAGAGCCGGGAGGGGTGAGTATCAGGGGGGGTGGTATATATTGTGACTGTTTTCTTGTGTTTGGTAGCCTTCACCTTGAGAAAGGCTGTATTTGACTGCCGAAACGTTGGACTTTATGGCATATTAAACCTCCTTTGAGTAAGACCGTGTGCCTGCTTCTTCTTCTTTGTCCGGCTACAGGAAGGGTCAGGAGACAGGGAGGACAGAGGCAGGAGAACCCCATCTGGCTCCGGCCTTGCCTGTCCCTACGAATACAAACATACAACCCCTCACTGAATAACATAGCCCTAACCCCATGTAATAATCCTGGGTGTAAACAAAATAATGGTTTTATGAATATTGTAATGGTTTATTAGGGACCTAGGAGGTGGCCAGTGGGGCTGTTATGTGTATTTGTGTTTATTGTGGGTAGCGGGGGTGGGTGAACCGGGTATTGGCCCCAAGGATGGGTGTTTAGGCCTACCGGGTGGGGGGGTAGTGGGAGGGGTTAACCCCTTCATTACCTTAGCGGTATTAACCGCTAAGTTAAAGAAGAGGTTAAGTCATCCCCCAACCCCCTGGCAAGGCCTAAACACCCAGCCAGGGCCAAATACCACCTTCTCCCACCCCCGCTACCCACAATAAGCCTGGCACGGGTGTATAACCCCTTCATTGCCTTGGCGGTAATGAAGTTGCCTGTAAATGCATTTTTTATGCATGGGATTCATGCCGGGGGTCTCTGATGCTGATATTAATGGATATCAGCTCCGGGATACATGCATTTTATTTTCATCGCAGCTTCACCCCACCTTCTTGCCTACTTTTGTGGCTGGACAATTTGGAGAAGAAACAGCAATTTTAAAGTGGCGATCAGCCGCAATAAGCTGATCAGGGCTTATAGAATTGAGCGTGTTTGAAAAACTGGCGATCAGTGCCGAAAAGTGGCTTATCACCGCGCATCTGCAGATTTTATTTATTTATTTATTTTCCGGCAAAAAAAAAAAACGGTTATTTTTGCTCTAATCGCCAGCTTCTCTGGGCTTACTGAATCGCTGTAGGCGATTACTGCATGAGGGCCTTAGGGAGGATTTGTTCCTGTAAAGTACACCTAGTTTGGCATAGGATTTGGATGTCAGGGTATCAATGTGCAACCCAAATGTTAAATGGGAGTTGAACTATATGCCCAGATATTTCAAACCAGTAACAGGGGCTAGGATGGTATTAGAGCTGGTTTTTATCTGAAGCTCTGTCATTGGTAGCTTTAGCAATTTAGCTCTGGTCCCAAATACCATTGTTACAGTCTTGTCAGTGTTTAAAATCAGTTTGTTTTGGGAAATCCAGTTTCAAGTCTCAAAAAATCAGATTGAAGTATGTGTTCAAGGTCAGAGAGGCGAGGGCTGCGTGCATATAGGATAAGATCTAAGGCCTCTCACAATAACCCGTTAGGAATATAAATTCCTCATCTATCCGACATAAGTATAAAATATACTCTACCTAGACCCCTAATACAGAGTTACCCACCTTATACGGGAGCAGCTGCCAGACGAGTATACACTGGCGACACACTTTATTCGAGCTCGGCTAGTCCCACGAATTCGGGTATACCCGGGTGTATTGAGGTTTGTGACTGTTTTCTGCCCGAGTGCATTGGGTTATTTTCCAGACAGGGATTGAAGCATTTTATTCCCGCTGGCTGCAATACTGCACAGTATATATATATATGCTGCATTACAATTCATGAATTTATGCCATCTGGTAGACACGCGAAGCATTGCAGCCTATTAAATCCTAATCATTATCATTTAACAGATCAGCCGCCCGTCAGCCAGGCATGAACCCAGGCTGGGAAGGCAAACGGAACGGGGCTTGTCAGAGGTGAGGAGCGGCGCATTCCAGGTATCTGCCAGGTACATACTGGGTATTTGCTCGAATAAAGTGTGTCGGTGCAGTAGTAAATGTATCTTATTTCTTTTGCCACTGGAGGGCAGCGTGGAGTTACACGGAGTGGCGCCCGTAAGGACGACGTGCCAGTTAGGCGGAAGGAGAAGCGCACACACTTTTATGTGAAACGGATATATTTGGGGAGGGATTTTGTAGTCTGAGTGAGAAAATTGATATTTTGTCACAATGGAAAAATTAACCATTTAAATATGCACAGATTTTATCCCACTTTTGGAAATTAGGGATGTTGCCTAAAAGTTTGAGAATGCACAAAGTGCCACCCCTGGGCTTTAATGAAGCAGCATTTGTGGGATAAAGGGATCAGCATTCTGTATAAAGGTATTTTGGGCTCGATATAAATAATTGAAGCCAAAAACTAATATTAAGGGGCCTATGCAGAGAGCAGCGCGAACGGAAATTTCGGCGTTTTTTAGCGCTATATGGCTATAATAAGGTTGGAAATGGCGAGTTGAGTAAAAAGCGCCATTTTTTATTTTTTTTTAGTAGAACTCGCCGCACGGCTGGCGAGAACCAAAATCTCGCCCGTTTTGAAAAGGGCCGTATGCAGAAAGGTATGATCGCCATCTAGGGGCTGTTCGCGCCATTAAAATGGAGAGAAATTCTACAATTAGCTCCGCCAACAAAAGTTGGCAGGAAACTGGAGCTCACCGGCGAGAGTGAAAAGAAAAAAAAAAAACGCTCTTTTTTTCAAACATGTTTCACCAGCGCGCATCTCGCCGGTTGAAACTCTCCATAATCAAGCATGATTTTAAATGCAGTTTTCTGACCTTTCTGCATATGGAGATAAAATCACGCCATTACAGGTACAATTTATTACCAATTCCAATTATTTCCAGCGCTGCTCTCTGCAAAGGCCCCTAAGTAAATTGAGAATGGAAAAATATTCAGCACAAACGTACAGAATGTGATGTTCTGAGAGATCTTACAGATGTTATCAAATCCCACAATGAATGTATAGAAAATGTCTGTATAGAACGAGTCAAACAAGAATATGCCAATAAAACGTTTAATTGGGAGATACAGGGGCCACAATTCAGGTCAGTTAGCTGGAAGCCGGTAGAGCCGGTCAGCCGGTCAGCCAGAAGAGCAGGTCAGCCGGTCAGCCAGTAGAGCAGATCAGCCGGTAGAGCAGGTCAGCCGGTCAGCTCTGAGATCAGCATTACTTATATCTCCTAACCTTTGCCCCCTGCATGTAATGCGCAGAACAGCCTGCACTGCATATACTGTACATGAGATACTTAACCCTTTCTTTTCGCTCGACTCTAATCTGAATGATTTGCTAATTGGTTTGTAATTAGAGAGATATTTGTAGCAGAATCCCATGTATGTTCTTTTTACCTTTTTAGATACCGTTTTGTGTAATAAAAGATATGAGATCAGAGGGGCTCCCTGTTTGCACTCGTGTTTTGGCAGAAGTGCATATGTGACCCTATAAATCTCCCTCACACCCGGCTTGGCAGTGTGACACTAGTGCAGCGACCTGGGGAAGAATCACTGAGCTGTTAGCAATAGATACAACGGATAGAAAAGACACTACACATAGGTTGGATTAAAGAGAGTATTTTATTGAAATAATTAATCTCTTTGCTGGGAGGGGCCTGCAGCACATTGCAGAGCGATATAGTAACACGCAGAGCAATGCACTGCAGGCCCCTCCGGCAGCAAAGGAGTGAAGACCAATGCAGGGTGTATAAAGATCTCACTGATAATTCATGCACAAAGGGCTGTTTGTTGCTGTGATCCAGAGGAAGGCGAAACATAACCCCTGCTGTGCAATGGGGGGAAAAAATTCCTTCCTGACCCCATTAAATGGCGATCGGATGGTCCCTGGATCACTGCGCAGTGAGATCAGATGGAGCAGCACAGATCAGCGTTGTTATACACAGGGGCACACTCAGTATATAGAGATGCGGGTGATGGGGCCCTTGTGCCCCTGTGTATAACTCACCTGCTCCCCCATCCCCCTACATATCTATCCCATTCACCCCTTTTCCTCCCGCATACCTCGCAGGGCCGGCCAACCATTAGGCGGTCGCCTAGCGCGCAAAGGTCCTAGGGGCGCATTAATAATCATTATTATTTTTTCCTCTTATTATTTCTAATTTATTTATCTTTTTTTAAAAATTATTATTCTTTTTTTTATCCAGTATTTTGGCGCCCTTTTATTTTTATTTTGCGTCGCGCTGGGGTGCGGTCGCACCCCCTGCAGCCCCGATAGCTACGCCACTGTTTATTTTATTATTTTATTTATCTTATTATTTTTTATACAACTGGGGCACAAATTTTAAGTTTCGCCTGGGGCGCATGAAACCCGTGCTCCGGCCCTGCTCCTTGTTCTCTCTCACCCTCTCACGCCCAATATCCCAATCTCCCTCTAGTACCTGCCCCTCCCGCAGCCTTCCTGATCTTATCTGCCTCTCCTGCGGTCAAACCAACTTCTCAGGGCCCCTAGAATACCCCTGGATCTACGCCCTGGCTCCTCTGCTACCTGCTCCCGGGGTCTGCTGCTCCGCCTAAAAAAGGTGAAGCAGCAGATCTGTCCGCACCTCTCGTATTCTGCTACCTGCTCCCGGGGTCTTCTCCTCCGCCTAAAAAAGGTGAAGCAGCAGATCCGTCCACACCTCTCGTATTCTCCTAGGCCATCGTCCACCACGTCGCCAGACTTGACATCCGCTTCGTCGTCTGCCTCATCGGCCGCCTTGTAGCCCACCTCTTCGCACCACTTGACGCCCGCTTTATCGTATGCCTCGTCGTCCGCCTCGTAGCCCGCCTCGTCGTCTGGTGGCACAAAGGGCACCACCTTCGTGCGTGTCCTGATCTGCAGGAGACATGAAGTGTTTGTAACCAGGGACAGTGATACTCTGTATCGCAAGAGCTCCTGTGCCACTTATACCCCCTCCCCAATACCACATTATACCGCCCTCCACAGGGCAAATACCCGTTATACCCACCTCCCCAAGCCCAGTACCCAGTTATACAACCCTCCCCAGGCTCAGTACCCAGTTATACAACCCTCCCAAGGCCCAGTACCCTGCTATACGCCCCTCCCCAGGCCCAGTACCCGTTATACCCACCTCACCAGGCCCAGAACCCGTTATACCCACCTCACCAGGCCCAGTACCCATTATATACCCTTCCCCAGAAGGTCATGTTTCTATTTATCAAAAATACATTGAGTTACCTCTGGTTTTCAAGCATGTCCTGGGGGAGTTATCACAGAGACACAGAAACGTCGCTGAGTTTGGTGAGTAACTCCCTTAAACTCTCAGCAGTTGAATTCCCCATTAGGCGCTTAATGCGTTAAAAACAAGGGTTGCTATTTCTTTGCATGAAGTTGCAGGTAATTGGAAGAGTTACACAGTGACGGCTATTTCATCACTCACCTTCTTCCATCGAATCGGTCTTAGCGGTAGTGATCTCAGTATTATTTCCTCCTTAACATCGGATATCCATATCCATTCTTCGCCTCTGATCTGTATGCAAGACAATGCTTTAAGACAGGGTTGCGCAACCTTTTTCCCCTGCTCCCCCCTCCACCCTCCCCACCTTGTCTCCGACGTTCTGATGTAACGACGTCATGTGATATCACGTTGCTATGGCAATGCCACATCATGTGACGCCACGTTGCTGTCTCCAGAAGCCGCCGGAGACAAGGAAAGGGAACTTACAGAGGCCTTGCGCGCGATTTCCGGCATTTAATTTAAATGCTGTGGGGAAGAGCGAGGGGCCACTGTAAGCGCCGAGCCCCTCCCCAAGAAAATGTCACACCCCTCGATTTGCGCACCCCTGCTTTAAGAGATATTCTGGGACCCTCCAACTCCTCCATCGGACCCTTCCTCATATTGACTGACCTTGCAGTGCTCTGCACTGACTTGCACTGACCTGCTATGATGCCTCTCAAAATACCATGCTAACTCATTCTGAACATACATGTGTCCTTTCTACATGTTACTCAGCTTGTATGGGCCACAGACAGCTTTCCCGGGGTCCAGGACTAGTTGCCACCGGGGACACTCACCCATGGGTCGGCGACCTTGCGAGAACCCACCCCCCCAACCTGTTTTCTCTTGCATTGCCATAGACAACAACATTTCAGCCTGCTGGCCTTTCTCAGGTAAAGTGGCTAAACCCACTAAAGCCAATAAAGAAATCCGTGTGCCCTTTTCCATCAATCATATTGTATCCATTGGACGAAATGCCGGTCTTCCCTGAGACTAAGGGGCACCGGTAAAAGTATGACTAATTGTTTTTTTTAGTGTGCAGCAAATCCCCATCATTTTTGCGTTCTCTTGCTCTGCCCCAATCTGACACAGCACCTTGCTCTCTCACCCCCCTCTTACACTCCCGCGTCACCCTTTCCTTCCCCAAAGGTTGTCATTTAATCAGATCTTACCCAAATTGTCTCCATCTCCCTTGGAAATGTTCTGTCTTTAAACTGTGCGGCTCCTCTTGATCCGGACTTTCTTAGCTGACCCCTTTAGGTTTCGGCTTCGAGGGTCTAAAAAATAAGCGACTCCGAAAAGATGTGAAATATGCCCACGGGTCCTAATGGGGCACTGAGGGGGAGACTTAAATACTAGTAAATATAATCTACTGTGCTAACAAATATAATCTATTAACTAACAAATATAACTTATTAAACTAAGAAATATAACTTATTAAACTAAGAAATATAATTTATTAAACTAAGAAATATAACTTATTAAACTAAGAAATATAATTTATTAAACTAAGAAATATAATTTATTAAACTAACAAATATATCTTATTAAACTAAGAAATATAATTTATTAAACTAAGAAATATAACTTATTAAACTAAAAAATATAACTTATTAAACTTACAAATATAATCTATTTAACTAAATAAATATCTATTAAACTAAATAAATATCTATTCAAATAAATAAATATAATCTACTTCAAAACAATACAATAAAAAGCTGGAGAAATGATACGTTAACCAAGCCACAGATGTGATGCCAATGAGCGTTGAACTCCTTGCAGATCCACCGTCAGCTGGTTGTGGCAGAAAGTGGTGACATGCAGTAGAACAGAGTGGTTGAGCTGTAACCACGGCAGTCAGGTCAGAAATCAACACAATATTTTTTGAAATTTAGAATGAGAATGTTCAGTATGTCACATTCTGGGCTCAGACTCTGAGCCCTGTCACATGTTAGCAGCTTGTGATAATAGAAAGTATCCATATACTGGGATGTGATAAGAGACATTATAGTCATTTTATACTGGGTCCCATAACCTGCTTTATATGAAGTATCATTTTACACTAGTAGAGATGTTACATTTTGAAAAAATAGCGCTTCTGGCGACAATGTTCATTTTCTCTACAAATGATAAATGAAAAAGTTGGATAAAACGTTATATGTGTGTGTGCGCGCGCAATATATATATATATATATATATATATATATATATATATATATATATATATATGAGTAAAAAGAGAAAAAATTAACCCGTATGGGAGCACTCAGGTATGCAGATTAACATATAGTATTTTATTTATTTGACACAGTGCAAAAAAGGATAAGTAAACAGTACATGATTAAAAACACTTAAAAAAGGCTAGGACCCCTGTCACGGGTACTACCCATAGACACAAGTGGGCAAAACTAGGGAATGACTCAAATTGTCAACCCTTAACATGAAAATGGATAGTGACTCAAGAAACACTTGGATAGGTCAGAATAAATCACAACGGGTTAATCGGTTCACAGGCACCTATACAAAGCTAAAGATAATACGTACTACACACCAATGAAGTGACTAGTCAAAATATAAATGACAATCTTAAACCATCATGAATCTGCTTGAGCATACAATTATGTAACCAATACCAACAGCACAAATAAATCACTTGAAGGAAAAAGGTGGCATGATGGGATGAAGTCACTAGATGTGTAGAGCAATGAAGTGTGTGAATAGCATGTATGGAAAATTGCCTGATGAACACCTATTAGATAACCTTGTGTGTGTTGTCAGTATCCATAATGAAAAAATAGAGTGTCACAGTCCAGAGATTAGTTGCACCAGTGCTGGGTAGCATAGTTACGTGAACATCTGTCAGGGGTCCTGCCTAGCACCCCCACTCCGACGCACCCCCACTCCAAGTCTAAGTCTCTGGACGAAACGCGTCGGAGTGGGGGTGCTAGGCAGGACCCCTGACAGATGTTCACGTAACTATGCTACCCAGCACTGGTGCAACTAATCTCTGGACTGTGACACTCTATTTTTTCATTATGGATACTGACAACACACACAAGGTTATCTAATAGGTGTTCATCAGGCAATTTTCCATACATGCTATTCACACACTTCATTGCTCTACACATCTAGTGACTTCATCCCATCATGCCACCTTTTTCCTTCAAGTGATTTATTTGTGCTGTTGGTATTGGTTACATAATTGTATGCTCAAGCAGATTCATGATGGTTTAAGATTGTCATTTATATTTTGACTAGTCACTTCATTGGTGTGTAGTACGTATTATCTTTAGCTTTGTATAGGTGCCTGTGAACCCATTAAGCTGTTGTGATTTATTCTGACCGATCCAAGTGTTTCTTGAGTCACTATCCATTTTCATGTTAAGGGTTGACAATTTGAGTCATTCCCTAGTTTTGCCCACTTGTGTCTATGGGTAGTACCCGTGACAGGGGTCCTAGCCTTTTTTAAGTGTTTTTAATCATGTACTGTTTACTTATCCTTTTTTGCACTGTGTCAAATAAATAAAATACTATATGTTAATCTGCATACCTGAGTGCTCCCATACGGGTTACTTTTTTCTCTTTTCACTCATACTATTTACAACCCGTGAGCACCGCCAATTCTTACTGATGTAAAGTTATTTATTGGCTTATGGTGGCATTAATATTGCAAAAGTAGATGCGAGGTTTTTTTCCCCACCTTCCCCCCTTTTTTCCCCCCGTTATTTGAACACATATATATATATATATATATATATATATATATATATATATATATATATATATATATATATATATATATACATGTAGAGGTATCAGTACTGTGTTAGCCGAGCTTCAATAATCAAAAAATAAATAGATGATACCGTTCTGTGGCTAACGAAATGCTTTTATTTGTGCGAGCTTTCGAGATACACTGATCTCTTCTTCCGGCGATGTTACAATGAATGAAGCAAGGATAACTTAAAAACAGTGTCTCTTGGAATGTTATCTGTGCTTCTCCTTCCCCCGGTGTGGATGTGTTTTATGGCTAGAGGTGTCAAAGGGTAACTGAAAGCAAGTGAAGAAAGAGTGTGTATGTGTATCAGTGTGAATAAAAATGAATGGAGAGCCCACAGTATAAACAGTGCTCTACACAAAGTGTGTGTGGAGTGAGAGGGATATAAATGGTGTGGGTGGGTGTGGAAATGTGAGAGTTTGTAGCACAACTAAAAGTGTGTGTGGATACTATGTGGTCCCTATTGGTGTATATGGATGGAAAAATAAGGAGTATTAGTATGTGTGAGAGACAGCTGTGTGTGCATACATATAGCACAGTATGTACAGACATGGCCTTTAGCGCTCATGGGAAGAGAGTTCGCTAGTGTCAGTAATGACTCATAAAATTTTGATCTCTGTTTAGGCCACTGCTAAGTGTCCCGAACAGTTGCATAAATTTGTATTCATGCAACCGTCTCTCTTTCGGGGTTTTAAGATTACCTTTGAGTATGGCAACCCTCAGATCGTTCATCTTATGGCCAGAGTCAGAGAAATGTTCGCCAACAGGACTGTCTCTTGTTCCGCGTGTGATGCTGTGGCGATGCAGGTTCATTCTCTTGTTTAGCCCCTGTCCTGTCTCACCTATGTAGTAGCAGCCCCCTGGGCATTTCATGCACATGATGAGGTACACGACATTGCTGGAGGAACAGGTGAACCCTCCTCTGATTTTGTATTCCCGATTCTTGTGTGGTATTTGTATTGTGTCCGCTGTGTAGAGCATTGCGCAGGTTTTGCATCTTGGGTCCTGGCATGGTTTTGTCCCGCATTCAGTTGTACTGCTGAATACTTTACTCCTCACCATAATATTCTTGAGATTATGGGGTTGTCTGTATGATAATAAGGGTGCTTCAGGGAAGACCTGTTGCAGTCTTGTATCTTCCTGGAGGATGGGTTGTAGTTTCCTGGCGATCTTGCGTAGGTCTCCTAGGTGTGGGTTATATGTGACCACCAAAGGAACCCTGTCGCTTGTCTCCTTCTGTTTGTATTCAAGGAGATCACTTCTTGGTATTCTGGTGGCCATATATATATATATATATATATATACTGTAAATATTCCTGTATATTCATTTGCATGTCTTAGACAGGTCTGCAACCCTGTATTTCACCATTATCTTTAACCTTAATAGTCGTATATATATATATATATATATATATATATATATATATATATATATATATATATACACATATATATATATATATACATATATATATATATTTATATATATATATATATACATACACATATAGTATGTATATATATATATCATACTATATGTATATATATAGTCTGTTTTATACACACATACACGTGTGTGTGTGTGTATATGTGTGTGTGTGTATATATATATATATATTGTGACAAACGGCTTACTCCGGGGCTCCGTCGTTTGTCCGGGACTGTTTAGAACACGGTCTTTTAGGGTAGGTTAAATGATGAGGCATCACATACTGTTCCTTTAAACAGGCTATGCCTGGTTTATTCAGTCCCAGGCACTGAGACTGCCACAGTGCATACAACAGAAAACAGATCAAAACAAAAGCTGCTCACCTGAGCGATAACTTAACTTAGATATCCCTGACTCAGGGTTGGAAGTGGCTTTTCCACTTCCAACATCAAAACACGGTACTTTTGCAGTCTTACACAAATGAACAGAAAGATTGAACCTGTTTGGGGAAGAGGCTTCTCCCCTCTGTAGTTCAGCAGCCTTCCAGCCTCCTGGCTCTTGTGGGGAGCCCAGAGCAAACAGGAAATCAGTCTTTCATACCTGATTCCTAATTAGCATGACAGGTGACAGAAATCAGGCAGCAGACAAACTCTGGTCTGGATCTCTCATCCCTCAGTTCCAGCGCTTGCCAAACTGTGGGATGGAGTGTATGTATTATAAGGCTGCACTCCCAGGCCAAACAGGATAGAAACTGTCTAGTATCCTGGGAGCCCTATATACGGAATTTATTACCATCCCCTGGTTTCTGTCACATATCCTCCCCCCCAGCTCAGACCTCGAGGGATGAGCGACCATGGATATTAGGGAGTGCATCCTTGACAACCCGTCAGCATTGCCATGTTTGTGCCCTGACCTGTGTTCCACAGAAAATTTAAAGGGTTGTAGGCTTAGGAACCACCTGGTCACTCTAGCATTCTTTTCCCTGTTTTGACACATCCAGGTAAGGGGTGCATGATCTGTGACCAACCGGAATTTTCTCCCCAACAGGTAGTATTTGAGCGTCTCTACAGCCCACTTTATTGCGAGACACTCTTTCTCTACTATGGAGTAATTTTTCTCCTGGGGATTTAGTTTCCTACTTAAATAAAGGATGGGGTGCTCCTCACCTTGAGACTCCTGGGAGAGTACCGCCCCCAGCCCTACCTCAGATGCGTCGGTTTGGACTACGAACTCTTTGGAGAAGTCAGGTGTGACCAACACTGGTTGGGCACAGAGAGCTTCTTTCAGGCTTCTAAAGGCCTGTTCGGTTTCGGGGGACCACTTTACCATTAGCGGTCCTCTTGCTTTTGTGAGGTCAGTTAGTGGGGTTGCCTTAGTTGCAAAATTGGGAATAAACCTTCTATAGTACCCAATTAACCCCAAAAAGGTCCTTACTTGTTTTTTTGTAACTGGCCTTGGCCAATTTTGTATCGCCTCCACTTTGAGTGTTTGGGGTTTGAGTAAACCTCTGCCAATAGAATATCCCAGATACTTGGCCTCCTCCAGACCAATAGTGCATTTAGCGGGGTTAGCAGTTAGTCCAGCAGACCGGACTGCGTCAAGCACAGCTTGGACCTTTGGAAGGTGGGATTGCCAATCTTCACTATGGATTACCACATCATCCAGGTAGGCGGCAGCATACCGAGCATGTGGTTTTAAAATTTTATCCATCATTCTTTGGAATGTGGCGGGAGCTCCATGTAAGCCAAAAGGCAACACCTTATACTGAAAGAGGCCGTCTGGGGTTGAGAAGGCTGTCTTTTCTTTTGCCCTTTCTGTGAGGGGAACCTGCCAGTACCCTTTTGTTAGGTCTAGGGTTGTGAGATATCGGGCTTTGCCCAGTCTCTCTACAAGTTCATCTACCCTGGGCATAGGATAAGTATCAAATTTTGACACCGCGTTTAGTTTCCGGTAGTCATTACAAAACCTTGTTGTACCATCTGGCTTTGGGACTAAGACTATAGGGCTGTTCCACCCACTTTGGGATTCCTCAATTACACCTAGTTTTAGCATTTTTTTAACCTCTAAACTTATAGCCTTTCTTTTGGCCTCTGGGATTCGGTACGGTTTAAGGTTAACTCGGACCCCCGGTTCAGAGACTAGGTCATGTTCAATTACGCTAGTTCTACCTGGCCGTATAGAGAAGATTTCTTTGTTTCTTTTCACTAAATTCTGAACCTCTCGTTTCTGATGAACAGACAGGGTTTCAGCTATGCTAACCTCTGGGTCAGTTTCTTGATTCTCTGACGGATCTGGGGGTACTAGGGTTAACAAGACTTCTCTATCTTTCCAGGGCTTGAGTAGGTTTATATGGTAAATTTGCTCAGGTTTCCTCCTACCTGGCTGTCTTACCTTATAATTTACTTCTCCCACTCTTTCCAAGACCTCATATGGCCCATGCCATTTAGCAAGGAATTTACTCTCCACGGTGGGAACCAGAACTAGTACCCTATCACCTGGAGAAAAAATTCTGACCCTAGCACCCTTATTATATGTATTCCTCTGTGCTTCTTGAGCTTTCTCCATGTGTTCCCTCACTATGGGTAGGACTGCAGCAATGCGGTCCTGCATCTGGGCAACATGCTCTATTACACTTCTGTAAGGGGTAACCTCGTGTTCCCAAGTCTCTTTGGCTATATCCAGTAAGCCCCTTGGGTGTCGGCCATACAATAGTTCAAACGGGGAGAAGCCTGTGGATGATTGGGGAACTTCCCTAATGGCAAATAACAGGTACGGTAACAAACAATCCCAGTTTTTCCCATCTTTATCAACCGCCCGCCGTAACATGCTCTTTAAGGTTTTATTGAACCTTTCCACTAAACCATCTGTTTGTGGATGATAGACTGAGGTTCTGAGATGCTTGATTTTTAGGAGTTTACATAGCTCTTTCGTTACTTGGGACATAAATGGTGTTCCCTGGTCAGATAGAATCTCTTTAGGAATCCCGACCCGGGAAAACAGAACTACTAACTCTTTTGCTATGTTTTTAGCTGAGGTGCTACGTAGGGGAACTGCCTCCGGATATCGGGTGGCATAATCTAATATTACCAATATATGCTGATGTCCCCTAGCAGACTTTATTAGGGGTCCTACTAGATCCATAGCAATCCGGTCAAATGGTACCTCTATTATGGGAAGGGGTACCAATGGGCTGCGGTACGCCTTGAACGGGGCGGTGATCTGACATTCTGGGCATGAGGAACAATAATTCGTAATTTCTGCCAGAACCCCAGGCCAATAGAAGCTTCGGAGAACCTTTTCTTTTGTCTTTTCCACCCCTAGGTGTCCCCCCAATGGATGACTATGTGCGAGGTGTAATACTACGTTACGGAATGTCCGTGATACCAACAATTGTTTAGTTGTAACTGATTTCCTTTTATCAACCCGATATACTAGGTCGTTCTCTACCTCGAAGTAGGGGTAAGCAAGTGACCTATCTGGTTGGCCAGGAGTACTATTCTGGTCCCGTATATTTACCCTTGCTACCGCTAATGTGGGGTCCTCCCACTGGGCCTTCTTAAAACTCCCAGGACTGACCTCTAGGTCAGCGAGGGTCTTATCCGGTTCTGGGGTGGTAAGTGTCTGCTCAACATCTTGATTTGGGGTATTCCCTACCAAAGTAGTGATGGGGAAGGGAATTTTACAGCACTCCTCCTTTTCCCCCTTCTTATTTGGGCCCTCGTCAACCTCCATTTCTGAAAAAGGGAAAGGATTTGTTTCTTCTAATACTTCGTTATGGTCCGCTATTGAACTCTGGGCGCTATTCTGAGCGGGGGACCACATTTTTAGAAAATGGGGAAAGTCAGTCCCTATTAACACATCATGTGCCAGTTTGGGTACAATACCCACCTTGAAATCTAAAGAACCAAACTCTGTTTCAAAAAAAACATCAACAGTGGAATATTCATGATTATCCCCATGTATACAACAAATTGCCACTCTTTGTGAACTGTTTCCCTGTTTCTTCTTAATGGGCAAGAGGTATTCGGACACTAGTGTGACCATGCTCCCAGAGTCAAGAAGTGCCCGAACCCTCTTACCATTAACCTTTACAAATGCCCACAGATGGTTATTCAAGGGGTCCTCTGGGCTAGGGCCCATACATTGGGACAACAGCGAATAAGGTTCCACGCTGTTGCATTGCATGGGCTCATCATTTAGTGGGCAGATTTTTGCTGTGTGGCCCCTCTCATGACAATTTACACATTTAGGTACATAGTCTGTGTCCCACTTAGAGCCTTTTCCCGGCTCCCCATGTTGGCTATTGCCCTTAGTGTGCGAACCACTGTTGCTGGTGCTGCGTGAAGGTGGTCGCCGCTCTTCAGCGCCCCTTAACCCCGGTACCCTTTTACCGTCTCTGGAAGAGTCCTGGAACCTCGGGTAGTGGGGTTGCTCCACGACTGTGGGTTGCGGGTGCTCTTCTGCTGCATTGTACCTTTCTACGAGGGCCACAAGCTCATCCGCATTGTGGGGGTCACTCCGACTGACCCAACGGCGTAAGGCAGAGGGAAGTTTCCTCAAGAACTGGTCCATGACCAACCGTTCCACGATGTGGCTGGCTGAGTTGATCTCGGGTTGTAGCCACTTCCGGGCGAGGTGGATGAGGTCATACATCTGGCTTCGGGTGGCTTTATCCATCGTGAAGGACCATGCGTGAAACCTTTGGGCGCGAACAGCCGTGGTTACGCCGAGGCGGGCGAGGATCTCGAACTTCAATTTTGCATAGACGTTAGCTTCGGCTGGCTCTAGATCAAAGTAAGCCTTCTGGGGTTCGCCGCTTAGGAAGGGTGCGATTAGACCAGCCCACTCAGCTTCTGGCCATCCCTCTCTCTGCGCCGTGCGTTCAAACGTGAGAAGATAGGCTTCCACATCATCCGAGGGTCCCATCTTCTGAAGGTAGTGGCTTGCCCTGGTCATTTTCGGAACTGGGGCTGCCGCTGCCAGTGGAAGGTTACTGATAGTCCCCCTCAGGATCTCGAGTTCCTGCTGTAAGCCCTGAGCGAACCGCTGTTGCTCCTCTCTCAGCAAGCGGTTTGTCTCTTGTTGGTTTGCATTCGCGTTTTGCAGGGCTTCATTCGTCTGTTGCTGGTTTGCATTCGCCTGTTGCTGGTTGGCATTCGCCTGTTGCTGGTTGGCATTAATCTCTTGCTGGGCTATTAGCAGCTGTTGCTGGGCTGCATTCGTCTGCTGCTGGTTTGCATTAGTTTCTTGCTGGGCTATTAACAGCTGTTGCTGGGTTTCATTCACGTCTTTCTGGGCAGCGACATTGCGTACCAGCGCACCCACCACGTCTTCCATCTTCTTTGCAGAGGATGAAAAAACTTTTTTTTTTTTTTTTTTTTTTTCCAAGTTCTTCAACCTGCAGACCCCCTAGTGCTCTGCCCGCATTCTCCACCATATGTGACAAACGGCTTACTCCGGGGCTCCGTCGTTTGTCCGGGACTGTTTAGAACACGGTCTTTTAGGGTAGGTTAAATGATGAGGCGTCACGTACTGTTCCTTTAAACAGGCTATGCCTGGTTTATTCAGTCCCAGGCACTGAGACTGCCACAGTGCATACAACAGAAAACAGATCAAAACAAAAGCTGCTCACCTGAGCGATAACTTAACTTAGATATCCCTGACTCAGGGTTGGAAGTGGCTTTTCCACTTCCAACATCAAAACACGGTACTTTTGCAGTCTTACACAAATGAACAGAAAGATTGAACCTGTTTGGGGAAGAGGCTTCTCCCCTCTGTAGTTCAGCAGCCTTCCAGCCTCCTGGCTCTTGTGGGGAGCCCAGAGCAAACAGGAAATCAGTCTTTCATACCTGATTCCTAATTAGCATGACAGGTGACAGAAATCAGGCAGCAGACAAACTCTGGTCTGGATCTCTCATCCCTCAGTTCCAGCGCTTGCCAAACTGTGGGATGGAGTGTATGTATTATAAGGCTGCACTCCCAGGCCAAACAGGATAGAAACTGTCTAGTATCCTGGGAGCCCTATATACGGAATTTATTACCATCCCCTGGTTTCTGTCACAATATATATATATATATATATATATATATATATATATATATATGGTATAACCCAGAGGTGCGCAAAGTGGGGGGGGGGGGGGAGAATTTTCGGGGGGGGGGTTGGCGCGGGCGGTTGCAGAGGCCCCGCGCACTTCCTCGAGGCATTAAAATTAAATGCCGGGGGATCACGTGAGGCCTCTGCAATGCTATTACTTACCTTGACTCTGCCGGCGTCACTCGTGTCCATGGCAACGCGGTGTTAAATTACGCCGCGGGGTCATGTGACGTCACCCTCGTCAAATGCCGCTGCAGGTCACGTAACGCCGCATCAAGGTAAGGGGGGGGGGGGCGCGAGCACCAACAGAGGGAAGGCAGGGGGGCGAGCTGCAAAAGTTTGTGCTCCCCTGGTATAACCAATAAATAATATAGCTGATATAGCAATCTGGTTGTCGCTAGAGAGAGATTATAATGGCAGTGAGAAATAGTGGCCAGAATTAATAACAGTGCAATTACTAAAAAGTAGCTGTAATAAAATAATAATAAACACTATGCCTAAACACAATAAAAGTCCAGAAAACTAGCTCTAATAGCTATGTTATAACTCAATCATAAAAGGATCCAATTCGGGCGTCCTCTGGAGCCCTGGCAGCTCTCTTCGGGGAAACAACCACCTCCTCGATAGATACCTAAACAAAACAAAAAGAAGAGAAAGCGCCCGCTCCATGTGTAAATTTGGTTTAACAATTTCATTTCCTGGACAAGATAAAAATAACAAACTCACAAACGCCCGTTTGGTAAAAGCATTGTATGAGACAAGCTCGGGCTCCGTGGTAATCCGGTGGTCAATCCGCAGCTCCATACTTTGGACGATGACCGGGAAACTCGATAGGCTGCGCCCCTCGCAGTGTGGTCCTCCGGCAATCTGTAGTATGCAGTTGTGATTCCACTCTGTAATTCCGGTGTCTCGTCTTGGCTGCGTACCAACTTCCCTTCCGGCGTCAAGACGGATAGTGTGGCAATAACGAGAAGAAAGTACCTACGCGTTTCTTCAGCACACGGCCGATTTCATCAGGGGATAATGCTACAACTCACTCGTAATGGTTTTATAGTCCTACAGTCCAATTGGTAATGGCATAATAGATCACATGTGTTACTGATTTTAGATAATACAGTAATAGATTCTTGTATGACACACACACACACATATATATATATATATACACACATACGTATGTGTATATATATATATATATATATATACACACACATACATATATATATATACACACACACACATACATACATACATATAAAACGGTCTTCTTCGGAGAGAAGATATATATATGTATATATATGTGTGTGTATATGTGTATATATATATTTACACACACATATACACACACATAATGTTATAGGTTAGCGGTGCGTGAACTGGGGGGCGGGAGATTTGTCTGGGGGGGCGCGGGGGCGGGTGCAGAGGTCCCGCGCTCCTCCCCAAGGCATTTAAATGAAATGCCGGGCATCACGTGAGGCCTCTGCAACAGTAACACTGACCGGGATTCAGACACGTCTCCATGGCAACGCGGCATCAAATGACACCGCGGGGTCATGTGACATCACTCGACCCCGGAGTGTGCTGGCAGGTAGGAGAGGGGGCGCAAGACCGGGGGAGGCCAGGCAGGGGGACGCAGCTTCAGAAGTTTGCGCTCCCCTGTTATAGATTACCATGCCAACAAATTGTAATAGTGCTACAGGGATCAATAAATATTACATTTAATACTTAATTATTGTGATGTTTCTAATCTACTGTGTGTTACAAATAACATTAATATCTTACAACTGAATACATTGCAATAATGTGATACCTATTTATTTGTGATTTAAAGTGTGTTACATAGTGATAAATTATCTAATAAATAAATCTTAAACTAATCCCACACAGTGACTACTTAATTCTGTGAATAAATGTGTTTTTAATGTCATTACTATGAAGGAGATGAAGATATAGTGTATATATAAATTCCTACCTGCAAACGCCGTCTTAGCCTGTCAGAATACGCGCAGAGTGACCTGTCGTGACACGTCAGGTCACTCTGTAACCGAACCCGGATCTGTGACGCATATGTACTGAGGTGGGGTTGGATCCCCCACGGTTATTTCTTGTTTTATTAATAAATAATTTACTATATTTTAATCTCTGGTGCGCATTGTGTGCATTTTTCTTCTTGTCTGCACAGTGCTTCAGATGCTGCATCTGAAAAAATGCCGGTGGATCGGGATGTGAGGTAGGGAAGTGACGTCCGCGCCGGAACGTTATTGCCACGCCTCCAAATATTCATTGCCACGCCCCCAATCGCACCCGCTGCATACCCTGCAAAGCCATAAAAAGCTCAGACTTCAGCAAGTGTATTGCAGCGTGTGCGCCTTCCCTCCGTCTGAAATACTATAGACGCAGCCTTATCAACGCTTACTAAATAGGCCCGTGTCTCTCTCTCTCTCTCTGTGTCTCTGTCTCTCTCTGTGTGTCTCTGTCTCTCTCTGTGTGTCTCTCTCTCTCTCTCTCTCTCTCTGTATCTCTGTCTCTCTCTGTGTCTCTGTGTGTGTCTCTGTGTCTCTGTCTCTCAAATCAAATCAGCTTTATTGGCATGACAAAAGAACATTTCAGTATTGCCAAAGCGTGAGTTATAGGGGGTGTGGGACAATGATTACACGAATACTAGGGGGTACGGTATAATGGTTATACAGTACATTACTTTTGTCTCTCTCTCTCTCTCTGTGTCTCTCTCTCCCTATGTCCCTCTCTCTGTCTCTCTCTCATTCTCTGTCTCTCTCTCATTCTCTGTCTCTCTCTCATTCTCTGTCTCTCTCTCTCATCCCTGTATGATAGGTATGTTCCAACTCTATTTTTTGCTCTTCTTTTCCGTTTGAGAGGAGGGAGTCCCTCACCTCTTCAGCCACACACCAGGAACGCTGGATTGCTTTCAGACGCTCGGAGAGGCGGATACAGTCGTGGATTGCAGGCACTGATTTATCTGGTAAGTACCGCAAACATGCTTGAACAAGGGCCGTAGACATTTTATTTGATGGTTTAGATTATCATTGTCTGTGGTTGTTAGTTATTGGTATTAGAGTTTTTTGATGTTGTTACGAATCAAATACATTTTGAAGTAGTAATCCCCTCCGAACTGGGCATTCCTGGCCAATAATGCCCTGGCTGTAAGAGTTGAAGGGCCCAAGCAAAGCCCCCACCTCTATACACACTAACACTGCAGGGGCATCAGAGTGTCTTGTTGTCATGGCAACGGGGGGTGTCACGTGATGTCATTTGTTTAATAAATTATTTTTTAAGGTGTCCTGGTTTTTCATTTTCGAAATCTGGTCACCCTATGTATTTATGCTGCATTCAGTGTTGTAATGTGCTGTAATTGGGTTACATGGCGTACATAGTGTATATACCGCATTCAGGGTAAGTGCTGTATGTGGATTATAAAGTGTATATATGCTGCATTCAGGGTTATAAAGTCGTTTATAGAGTATATACTGCATTCACGGTTACGTGCGGCATGTGGAGTATAAGGTGTATATATGCTGCATTCAGTGTTATAATGTGCTTTAAGTGGGTTACATGGCGGGTATAGTGGATATACTGCATTCAAGGTTACGCGCCGTATTGGATTATAACGGGTATATATGCTACAGTCAGTGTTATAATGTGCGGTATTTGGGTTACAGGGGTGTATACGGTACCGCAGTGGTGGTGGCGTGCTGTATTTGGATTATATGGTATACACTGCAATCATGGTTACGTGCTGGGTTCTGAATATAATGTTTATAGACCACATGCGCGGTTACATGACGGGTTTGGATTATATGGTGTATATGCTGCATGCTTGGCTTCGGGCCATTGCGTGGAGCATATGGTGTGTGTATATACTGCCTTTGGGGGTCATGTGCTGTATTGGTCCAGCGTTACATGGTACATTCAGGACGACGTGGGGTATACGGTGCGTTATGCTGCAGGCAGAGGTATAACGCGTGTAGGGGTTAATCTCACTTCCTGTTCAGCGCAGGCCATGGTAGGGCATGGGTAATCCCTCTTCCTGTTCAGCACTTGGCTCCCTCTATCGTATGGGTAATCCCTCTTCCTGTTCAGCACTTGGCTCCCTCTATCATATGGGTAATCCCTCTTCCTGTTCAGCACTTGGCTCCCGCTATTGTATGGGTAATCCCAGTTCCTGTTTAATATACGGCCCTGCGGTTGTATGGGTAATCCCAGTTCCTGTTTAACACACGGCCCTGCTATTGTATGGGTAACCCCACTTCCTGTTCAGCACATGGCCCTGCTATGGACGGGTAACCCCCCACTCCCTGTTCAGCACAGGGCCGCATGCCTCTGGTTTGGTGTGGGTAATCCCACTTCCTGTTCAGCGCATGGCCAGGGATGGTGCGGGTAATCCCACTCCCTGACTGGGCACGATCAGGAAAATATGCTGGTATAGCAAATATGCATGCGGGAAGGGGGTAAAGGGGCGGTTGCAAATAGCAGGCCTAAAGCCCCTTCTTCGGTTAGCAGAAGGTCCCATGTATCGATGATAACATATCAATTCATGTTTCTTTCAGTCAGTTTCGGTACCTCGTGCGAGTAGCAATTCAGTTTTCATCCGGATCGGATCCGCCTCCGTCGACCCTCGATACTTCCCATACTCACAGAAAAACCCAGTAGACGGAACACATAGTTAAATCACGCAAATTGAAATCACACTCCCGCGACACTTAGCGCATCAATCAGAATGTACTTCGTAGACAAAATCATACAACTGCAGGCTGACGCGCGAAGCAAGGAAGAAGGCTGGTTCCAGAGGCAGCTGTTGATGCTCATGCACCGGCAGAGTCACCAGCAGTAGTGACACCAGCGATAAGCGCAGCGCCAGTTCTAGCAACGCTAATCGCATCAGCAGCGACGATAGCTCCAGCTATAGCGACAGTCGTAGCGCCAGCATTGGGGGCGGCGCCAGCGGTAGCGACACCTGTAGTTCCAGCAGCGGCAGTGGCCGCTGTTCCCGCCCGCAGGCGGTTAACAACACACCTCTAGGGGCTGGTGGGCAGGCCGGGCAAGTGGAATCACCATCCTCCACGCTCCCCCTCCCTCAGGCGGCACCCGCCTCAGAGGAGCTAGCCAAGGATAAGAGGATGCCCGATGCGGCATATAAGGTCTCTTATACATCCAGACCTAGCTCAGTGGGCTTGCACTTGCTGAAAGAGGTGAAGGACAAGATATGGGCCGGGGAGTACGTAGATATATTATCTCTGCTACCAGGCTACAGGGAGGCGTTGGCCGCGTCCTCAAAGACGGGGGAAGCGAAGAAGGTGGATGTGGAAAAGAGGCTTTTCCCACACACCTTTCGCAATTGGTCGAAGGCATTTGTTATCCTGGCTGGAGTAATTGGGGAGAAGGATCCCCAGGCGTGCGCATCGCTCTTTACGTATCACGACATGATCGAGGAAGCACACCACACTTACGGGGGAACGGGTTGGTGGACATATGACCGGTGCTTTAGGCAATCAATGAAGGCCCAAGAGGTGGTGATACCATGGAACGTCAAGGATGTCAACCTGTATCTGCAGTTTGTGTCTGGGGGCGGGGCAGATTCCTTTCGAGGGTGCGGCACCGGAGGTAGGGGGGCATGGCGGAATAACGTACCAGGGACTAGCCAGTCGCTGCACACCAACTCGGGCGTCTGTTGGCCGTTTAACCAGTCCAACTGCACGTACGACAACTGTCGTTTCCAACACATCTGCTCCTTTTGCGGCGGCCGCCACGCCCAGGCAAAGTGTTTTAAGAAGGGCGGTCGCAGGGGGGGGGGCGCAGGGCGGACGTTTGGACGCGAGGGCAGCGACACCAATAATCGTCGCCAATTTGGCACCGTGGCTAGCAAGGTATCCCAATAGGGAAGCGGCCCAGCTACTCCTAGCTGGGTTTAAGGAGGGGTTTAGGATCCCGTTTGAATATCAAGCGGGATCTGAGTTTAGTCGAAACTTGAAATCGGTCAGGACACACGGTGACGTAGCTAGGGAAAAGGTCTGGAAGGAAGTCCAATTGGGAAGGATGGCTGGCCCCTTCGAGTCCCCTCCCTTGCCTAATCTCAGGATTTCCCCATTGGGAGTGGTCCCCAAAAAAAGAGGCTGGGGAGTATAGGTTGATACAACACCTATCCTACCCCGAGGGGTCGTCGGTAAACGACGGCATTGACAGGGAGTTGTGTTCGGTGTCTTACGCGAACTTCGATCAAGCCGCAGCGCTGGTGGAAAGGATGGGAGAAGGGGCTCTAATGTCAAAAGCTGACATCAAATCGGCCTTCAGACACTTGCCAGTCCACCCCGAGTGCTTTCATTTGCTAGGCTGCATGCTCGAAGGTCAGTACTACATAGACTTATGCTTACCAATGGGATGTGCGCTTTCTTGTTTTTATTTCGAGACATTTAGCACCTTCCTAGAATGGGTGGCCCGGAAGAGGGTGCAGGCAGCGGGGGTCATGCACTACTTGGACGACTTCCTTTTTGTTGGCCCCAGGGGTTCGGACTTATGCGCTAGGTGGCTGTTCGAATTTTCAGCCCTGGCGCGTGAATTCGGCGTTCCTTTGACTGACGAGAAGACGGTGCGGCCAACAACCACTCTTACCTTTTTGGGCATAGAAATCGACTCTGAGGCGATGGAGTACAGGCTCCCTCCGGAGAAGCTGGTCGCCCTAAGCAGGCTTCTCCGCGAATTCATAGCTCTCAAGAAAACATCATTGAGGCACTTCCAGGCGCTGCTAGGCCACTTCGTATTTGCTGCGCGCGTAATGCCGGCTGGGAGGGTTTTCGCCAGGCGCCTCTCCGCAGCAACGGTCGGGGTGAGACGACCCAACCACTTCATCCGCCTCACCGCCGAAATCCGAAAGGACTTGACGGTGTGGCTGCGTTTTTTAAAGGATTATAACGGCAGAACCTTGTGGCGAGGTCCCCCATCCAACAACACAGAGTTGCAGTTGTTTACAGACGCCTCAGGGTCAGTCGGTTTTGGGGCCTACTTCGGTGGGGCATGGTGCGCGGAGCGGTGGCCTCCCCACTGGCGGGGGACGCCGCTCATTAAGAACTTGGCGTTCTTGGAACTATTTCCCTTGCTCGTCGCAGTGCGCCTGTGGGGTCACTTATTCGCAAATAAGCAAGTAATTTTTTGGACAGACAACATGGGTGTAGTGGAAGCCGTGAACAATTTCGGCTCACGCTCCCCGCCGGTGCTGTCCCTTCTGCGCTGTTTCGTACTGGCATGCTTGCAATTGAACATAGCGTTCAAGGCTCGACATGTCACGGAGGTGGCGAATAACATTGCTGATGCCTTATCCCGGTTACAGATGGCGCTGTTTCGGAGACTGGCCCCCGGGGCAGACCTAATCGGCAGTCCATGCCCTGCAGACCTTTGGGTGCTGGCGACGACCCAGTGACCTCGTTGGTACGATCATCGCTGGCTCCGGGTACGTGGCGGGCCTATTCGGCAGCGTGGCGCGATTATCTAAGTCTGGCAGGGGAATTGGGTCTCGACGTATTGGGATTCGGGACCTTGCTATCATTTGTCCTAAACTTAAGGGCAAGGGGTTTAGCGGGAGGATCCATAGGGAAAAAAGTGACAGGGGTCTCCTTCTTTTTGCAGCTAGAGGGCAAGGGGGACCCAACGAAGGCATTTATCATCAAAAGGGTCCTAGCGGGGTTAACAAAGGGGACGGCGACAAATGACAGCAGACGGCCAGTGACACCAGCGATATTAGAAGGTTTAATGCAGGCCACAGACAGAGTGTGCCTATCGGGGTTCGAGGCGAAACTTTTCCGGCTGACGTTTGCATTGGCTTTCTTCGCAGCACTGCGAGCTGGGGAGTTGGTGTGCGCGTCGCGCAAGGGCGAGGGAGGGATGCAGTTTGAGGACATAGTCTTAGGGGAAGGATGGGTCAAACTACACGTGAAAAGGTCAAAAACAGACCAGCGGGGGAGGGGAGCGTGGATATCTTTGCTAGGGCTACCAGGGACTAAATTTTGCCCAGTGAGCACGCTCAGGGAATACTTGGCATGCAGGCCAGACGGTCAGGGTCCCCTGCTCCTTCACGCAGACGGGGTACCGTTATCTAGATTCCAGTACATGCGGGTTTTCCGCATGTGCCTAAGACACCAGGGCCTCGAAGAGGCACAATACGGGACACATTCGTTCCGGATTGGGGCGGCAACGGAGGCATCACGCGCGGGGCTGTCAGTAGCTGCGATACAAAAGATAGGGCGATGGAAGTCTAACAGATACCGGTCCTATATCAGGCCCGCATTATCTGGGATTTAGCGTGCTTGGATAAACCCCCTCATCCTCTTTATACCTTCACAGACGCCGCACCCACTTGGATAATCGGAGACTCGCTTATACACTGGGCAGAGAAGCGGGCTGTCAAACGCCCATGCGGGGCTAACCTCGGGTTGCGAACGGAGGAGGCAAATGTGGTATGGGGGGGAGGTTGGGGGCTGCGGTGGGCTCAGTTGCTCCCGCGGCTAATGGTGATGGGCAGGGATAGGAGGGCGCCGCAGATCTTGCTCCTCCACGTCGGGGGCAACGACCTGGCCACTCGACGCTACTTCAAGCTGGTTAATTCAATAAAACACGACCTGGCCCTCATACTCACCAGTTGGCCAGAAGTACAGATCGTTTGGTCGGACATATTGTGCAGGAGAGTGTGGAGGGGCCATCGACCGACCGCGGGTCAAACTGAACAAGATGGTGGGGAAGTTTGTGACGCAGTGTGGGGGATGGCAGATCACCCATCACGAGTTTGACTACAAGTCAACCGGCCTGTTCCGGGCCGACGGCACACACTTATCCGAGATAGGGGCGGACTTGTTCAATAACGATTTGCAGGAGGGGCTGGAGAGGGTCCTTGCGGGGTTGGCGGCACGGTCTAATTTAAGGAGGTTTAAATAGAGCCGTGAGTGGCGGCAGTTCGGGGGTAAGTGCTTGTCCTTGCCAGATGGGCTCGGGCGGGCGTCGCCCGGGGGTAGGAGCGATTGGGCGGGGTCAAGCTAACGTGACACCCGGGAACCCACTCGCGACAACGGCCGGCTCTTTAGGGGTCGGCCGGGTACGGGGGCAGCAGGCCAAGGCCTGGCTGACCCTCTGACCCCACTCTGGCTTGGACTAGCGCTTACTCCAGTATTATGATTGTTAATAAACAAAGCCGCGGCCTTTTATACCTCCAAACTGAGTCTGTCATTACTTGTCTGTTATATGTGGGTACCATTTCCAAGTGGGAGGGGGTCCCTCGCAGCCTCCCTGGTCAAGCAATCCCTCCAGCCAATTAGGCGAGGGAAGCCCATGACAAGGGGGCAAGCCCCCCTCCCCCCTCACCTCGCTGGGATCTCTGGGCCGCCGTCGCGGCCCCCCCCTGGGGGGGGGGGGGGGACAGGCCTAGGGCAGTACAAAAGAGGCAGCCGGGAGCTGAATCTTCCATTCTGCTCCCGGTCTGCTGCGAAGTTCCCACCCACCCACCCCATTAGCAAGACAGTCGGGGGCAGACGCTTGCACCCGGCCACTCCGTGGAGTATTTTCAATTCCCTTGGTGATAAGCTGTCTGTACTACCTGTAAGCTGTAACATGTACCATCATATTTTACAGGGCAGTGTCCGAAGACCTCCCGAGAAACAAAGGACTGAAGTTCCTTCAGGAGGCTCCAGTTGGTCATTTTGCCACTGTCGCGGCGGCAGTTCGGGGGTAAGTGCTTGTCCTTGCCAGATGGGCTCGGGGCGGGCGTCGCCCGGGGGTAGGAGCGATTGGGCGGGGTCAAGCTAACGTGACACCCGGGAACCCACTCGCGACAACGGCCGGCTCTTTAGGGGTCGGCCGGGTACGGGGGCAGAAGGCCAAGGCCTGGCTGACCCCCTGACCCCACTCTGGCTTGGACTAGCGCTTACTCCAGTATTATGATTGTTAATAAACAAAGCCGCGGCCTTTTATACCTCCAAACTGAGTCTGTCATTACTCGTCTGTTATATGTGGGTACCGGTTCGGAGGGGGAGGGGGTCCCTCGCAGCCTCCCTGGTCATGCAGGAGACAGAAAGGTAGATAGAGACACAGACAGAGAGCTACCAGAGAAGGTGTTACATGGGTGAGTGCTGAGTTATTACTGTGACTTTCTGATGCTAACATGACATTAGGTTCTGGGCTCTGCGTCCCACACATGATGAACACCATGACTGTATAAAACTGAGGGGTACATATATGTATATATATATAGCAACTGTAAATATTACTGTATGTTCATTTGCATGTCTTAGACAGGTCTGCAACCCTGTCTTTCCCCATTGTCACCCAGCATACAGCGCTTCCACTGCAGCAAGGGATTCTGGGAAATGACATGCAAATGAGCACTCAGTGCCACCTTTTGTCTCAAGCTCGTATTACACAAGCCAATCCTCAAGCCAATGCACACTGTTTTAAACACAGCTTTTAGACAGAGGCTGGGATGAGATGCAAAGCCATTAAACCCACTCACAGACATTTTTTTTTTTTTTTTTACGGTTCACATATTAACAACCATTTAGTATCATTTTACAGAAAATAATAAACCGAAAACATCACTATACAATCCTTATATTGCCAAGACAAAAACCAACCCAAAGGCACAAAACCATTCTAAAAAGCCAAACAAAACAACACATTCCAAGGCATCATCTGTGCATCTACTACCAAACACACTCAATGCAAAAAAATATGGTTACTTCCCATTTCTACACGCGACTTTTCGTACTTTCCACAGGACATTTAACATTGCATCTAATTACTTCACGTGTCCCAGCAATTTCTCTAACGCCTCACGGATATGATACGTACTACATTGTATTCCTAATTTTCTTACTTCCTCTTTAGACACCTCTGCTTTTGGGAACTGTACTTTCAGCCATTCCGTTTTTGAAACATTTAACCCTAAGTCACCTGCCTCTTTATTTATATTATTTATCACCTCTTTTACATGCCACTCCCTCGCCTTCCTTTCTCTCTCGCTTTCATAACTTACTTTTGTTCTTCCACTAAGGCCTGCCTTTTCTCCTTTTCCACCTTTACTTTCCCTAATCTCTCCCCCTTCACCCCCACTCTGTTGGCCTGCCTTTCCATCACTTTCATTCCCACTTACTGCACTTACACTTCTCTGTATTTTAGTTCCCTCCACGCTTATCTGGCTTTGTGAGGACGAGCTATTGCCCTCACTTCTCTCCTTCTCTCTCACCTCTCCCCTAGCCTCTTTTATTTTAACCCACTGTACATGCTCCTTTTTTAATTCTTCATACTGCTCTTTTGTCAGCTGTTTTCTTTGGTACATCAGTTTTTCTAATCTTTCTATTATCTGTTCCTCACTACTCCCCCCATGCTGCTTCCGAAAAATACCAACCCAAAACAGAACATCTCCCACTGCGTCTTCAAAATGTTCCATCTTCACTTTTAGGGTTACTTTCCCTGATACTTTTACAACTTTACCCTCTACACCTTCCTCTCTAGGCTCCCCTTTACTCTGGCTATCCTTATCTTCCTTTGTTTCTATCCCTTGCAGATTTTTACGCTTTTGAGCTTTTTTCCCTCCTATTTCCATTTCCTCCTCCAAGACATCTTGGGGACCTTCCCTCCCCCTCTGTGCATCTTGAAACTCCATACTTTCCGCCCAGCTAGGTTCCACCACACTCAATGACCGTATTTCCCCCTCCCCCGCATCTTTCTGATGCACTGTTCTCGTCTCCTCCCCTCCCCCCACCTCCAGTTTCTGGGCCAAGGAGTCCAGGAAGAAATCTTCCTCTTTTTTCTCCACGATATCACTTATAGAACCCGCCAAACCCTCTATTGGGCCACTTTCTACCCTTTCTTCTCTTCTTAAATCCTCCTCATACATTGCTGTTATAGCCGGATCAAGCCCTCCCTCTTGGGAACTCTCCATCTCAAAAATTCCCTGACCCTCAACTGTCTCTTCCTCTTCTTCTAGCACACTGTCCCCTTTAGCTGTCTGGGCATATGTCCTTTTAGTGCACTGCCGTGCCAAGTGTCCTTCCTCTCCGCAAAGATGGCATCTCTTAGGGACACCACAGTTGGCTGCAGTATGTCCCTCTTCCCCGCAATTACGGCACACAATTCCCGTTTTCGTGCAACCCTCCTTTGTATGTCCATAAGTGTGGCAATGCCTGCAATATAGAGGCTGTCCCGGGTAAAACAAAAATCCTCTGTCTCCTCTACTATTGAACATGGCCGGTGGGTGTGTAACTCCTCCCACACATGATGGATCCCGTCTGAACCGTACCCAGAAACGTCTCTTCCCGTTGAACATGCCATACGGATTTTTTAGTTCTTCACCTCCTCTAATCATTTCACAATACCGTTTCAAAAAACACACAATCTCCTCTTTCCTTGCATACGGAGTGTACATGTGAAGTACAAGTGGTCTCTCCTCCAGCATAAAACTTGGGATTACCTTTACATGCAAATGAACATACAGTAATATTTACAGTTGCTTTATGCTTTACTGTGGAGGGTTTTTGTCACTTTTTTACCCACCATAACCTTAATAGTAGTGGTGATTACCTAGTCTAGTCTCAAACCTGCTTTGCCATTAAGACCAACCCCACACTGATGAGACCCATTAAGGTCGAAACAGCTGTGTATCTGAGCCTGTGTCCCCTTGGCCTTGAGTCATCGTCCCTTCGGGGACTAAAGACTCCTGCTGCTTTTGGGGGGGCACGCCATCTCGAGCTAAGAGGAGTGATCCTGAGCGAGCGGTTCTGAGCGAGCGGATGCGGAAGTGAGGGGCCGGCACCTTTGCCCTGGAACATCGCCTTTACTGGCTAAAGTCCCTTGCTGCTTTTGGGGTGCCGCACCTGAGCTTGAGAGAGCAGAGATGACGTCACAAGCTGGAATGCGCAATTCCATTCGGTTCCTGATCGAGGAGACCGAGAGAAGTCGAGTGAACCTGCTGTGGATAGTGGAGAAGGTGCTGAAGCAATTGATCGGTCTGGACACTGAGAGGATCTTCTGCCTTCAGGATTTCCCTGCACAGGGGATTTATGACCTGACCTGTCATCAAGAAGCGGATGTTTGGTGCACTTTTGAAAAGTGCAAGGAGAAGTCTGGTGACCCGATCTTACATGGCATCAAGGTAATTCCAAGTTTTATGCTGGAGGAGAGACCACTTGTACTTCACATGTACAATCCGTATGCAAGGAAAGAGGAGATTGTGACTTTTTTGAAACGGTATTGTGAAATGATCAGAGGAGGTGAAGAACTTAAAAACCCATATGGCATGTTCAACGGGAAGAGACGTTTCTGGGTACGGTTGAGACGGGATCCATCATGTGCGGGAGGAGTGACACACCCACCGGCCATGTTCAATATAAGAGGAGACAGAGGATTTTTGTTTTACTCGGGACAGCCTCTATATTGCAGGCATTGCCACACTTATGGACATACAAAGGAGGGTTGCAGGAAAACGGGAATTGTGTGCCGTAATTGCGGGGAAGAGGGACATACTGCAGCCAACTGTGGAGTCCCTAAGAGATGCCATCTTTGCGGAGAGGAAGGACACTTGGCACGGCAGTGCACTAAAAGGACATATGCCCAGACAGCTAAAGGGGACAGTGTGCTAGAAGAAGAGGAAGAGACAGTGGAGGGTCTGGGAATTTGTGAGATGGAGAGTTCCCAAGAGGGAGGGCTTGATCCGGCTATAACAGCAATGTATGAGGAGGATTTAAGAAGAGAAGAAATGCTAGCAAGTGGCCCAATAGAGGGGGAGGTGGAAGTGGAAATAATGGACACGAGCGGACCCAAGAAAGGGGCGCAAAAACGAAGTTTACAAAGTGACAATGATGTTTGTACAGTTGATGGGGAGGGGAAGAGTGAGCTACGGCAAGATAAGGTGACGAAGTCAAAGTTTTGTGCGCTGGATTTGTCCAGTATTGACGGGAGTGGGGAAGAGGAACAGACCGTAAGTAAAGGAAAAGAGGAAAATAAGAAGTTAGATAGGGAAGCGCAAGAAACTGAGGAGAAGGCAGGCCCTGGTGGTGCGAGTGGAAAAGGTAAAGAGGGAAAGAGTAAGTGTAAAGGGTTTGTTGTTAGTGGAAGCAAAAACGAGTCTTCGCAAGGGATAGAAACAAAGGATGATAAGGATTGCCAGAGTAAAGTGGAGCCTAGAGAGAAGGGTGTAGAGGGTAAAGTTAAAAAAGTATCAGGGAAGGTAACCCTAAAAGAGAAAATGGAACAATTTGAGAACGCAGTGGGAGATGTTCTGTTTTGGGTGGGTATTTTCCGGAAGCAGCATGGGGGTAGTAGTGATGAACAGATAATAGAAAGATTGGAAAAATGATGTACCAAAGAAAACATCTGATAAAAGAGCAATATGAAGAATTAAAAAAGGAGCATGTACAGTGGGTTAAAATAAAAGAGGCTAGGGGAGAGGTGAGGGAGAAAGAGAGTAGCGAGAGCAACAGCTCGTCCTCACAAAAAAGTCAGATAAGCGTGGAGGGAACTAAAATACAGAGAAGTGTAAGTGGAGTAAGTGGGAACGAAAGTGAAGAAAAGGCAGGCAAAAAAGGGATTGTACAGGCAAAAGAGGCAAATTCTGCGGGAGATAGTAAGGGGAGGAGCACCCAGGGAAAGGATGAAGTAGGGTTTACAAAGGAAGAGGTTTTGCACAATCAACTTGCGAGGGGATTTGGGCGGAGATATTGGGATGTGAAAGAGGCAAGGGACGGGTATGAAAAAAGTGTGATGTCTGGATTCCAGTTAGAGGAAAGTAAGAGAGGTTTGGAACGTATGGAGAAAGAATTAAAACAGATGATCGCATCACTTGAGAATAGAGAAAGGGTTTTTGTTTTTAAATGAAAGCATCTTGAAGTATATGGTTCTTATCTTTGTATGATGTTTTGATTATAGGGTTTTTTCGTAAAGTTATGTTTTTTTTTTCCCTTCTGAAAAGTTTATCTTTGTGTTTGTATATATCTGAAGGATGAAGGAAGAAAATGTAAATATATTATGTTTTGGTGTCTTTCTAATGTTGGGTGACTGTTGTCACTATGGTGTGTTTTTTTGGTTTCCCAAAAAGTCTGTAAACTTAAAAAAGTTGTTGAATAAAAAAGTTTAAAAAAAAAAAGGTTGAAACATGTCTGTGAGTGGGTTTAATGGCTTTGCATCTCATCCCAGCCTCTGTCTAGAAGCTGTGTTTAAAACAGTGTGCATTGGCTTGAGGATTGGCTTGTGTAATACGAGCTTGAGACAAAAGGTGGCACTGAGTGCTCATTTGCATGTCATTTCCCAGAATCCCTTGCTGCAGTGGAAGCGCTGTATGCTGGGTGACAATGGGGAAAGACAGGGTTGCAGACCTGTCTAAGACATGCAAATGAACATACAGTAATATTTACAGTTGCTTTATGCTTTACTGTGGAGGGTTTTTGTCACTTTTTTACCCACCATAACCTTAATAGTGTGTGTATATCTATCTATCTATCTATCTATCTATCTATCTATCTATATCTATCTATATCTATCTATATCTATCTATATCTATCTATATCTATCTATATCTATCTATATCTATCTATATCTATCTATATCTATCTATATCTATCTCTATCTATCTCTATCTATCTCTATCTATCTATCTATCTATCTATCTATCTATCTATCTATCTATCTATCTATCTATCTATCTATCTACTATATATTTGTGAAAGTGTTCTGTGGCCGTGTCTGTATGTGTCTCCCTGTGTCCCCTGTGTCCCTAGCGGCAATCCCATTGGCTCCCTTGGCCCGCCCCCGCACACCTCTCATTGGCCGGACACACACATACACTCACACAGAGATACACACACACACACGGAGACACACACAGGCAGGACACGGAGACACACACAGGCAGGACACTGAGACACACACAAAGATACACACACACTGAGACACATACAGATACACACACACACACACTGAGACACACACAGATACACACACACACACTGAGATACACAGACAGGACACAGATAGACAGACAGGACACATACACATATACAGACAGGACACACACACACACACCACCCCCCCCCCTCTGTCCGTCCCCCCCCATCACGTGCGCCGCCCTGCACCGGCTCCAGACGGAGGGGAAGAGCGGCCCTCCTATCCCAGCCGCTTCCTTACCTCCCCGGCGCTACCTCCCCCTCAGGTAAGTAACTGCGCGTCCCGCCTCAGCTTATGGCGCCAGTAACTCTCCCATTTCAGGCGCGCAGCCTCGCGCCTCTGGCCCACACAGGCCCACACAGGCCCACACAGGGCGCTTCCTGCCGCCGGCTGCACGCCTCACTCAGCCGGACGGCACATCGGGGGACAAGTGGGCGCCGGCGGGGGGGAGCGCGAGTCACGGGGAACGGGGGGGGGGGGGCGAGCCGCGGGTCACGGTGAACGGGGGGGCGAGTCACGGGGAACTGAGGGGGGGGGCGAGCCGCGAGTCACGGGGAACGGGTGGGGGGGCGAGTCACGGGGAACGGGGGGGCTTTGTGTTTTTCAATCAGATCGCCCAACAAATGTAACCCCCCTTCCTTGGGCTAATGTGAACTAATAGTAATAGCATGTTTATTAGGCCAAGGGGGTGATGTAGCGAGGCAAATTGTTGCAAGGTCTTTGCGCCCAAGTTTGGTGCCGGGATTTGAAGGGTGACAACAGGAGGAGTTAGGGAAGAGTTCCCCCGCGTTATACACGGCTGTAGCAGACGTTTTTTGTGTGTGCGTTATGAGGGACGTAATGACACCTGCCTTAACTGTCCAAGCAGTGTGTCGATCCCCCCCCCTCCCCTTTCTCCCCCCCCCTCCCCTTTCTCCCCCCCCCCTCCCCTTTCTCCCCCCCCCTCCCCTTTCTCCCCCCCCTCCCCTTTCTCCCCCCCCTCCCCTTTCTCCCCCGCTCCCCTTTCTCCCCCCTCCCGCTCCCCTTTCTCCCCCTCCCCTTTCTCCCCCCTCCCGCTCCCCTTTCTCCCCCCTCCCGCTCCCCTTTCTCCCCCCTCCCGCTCCCCTTTCCCCCCCCGCTCCCCTTTCCACCCCCCCCCTCCGCTCCCCTTTCCCCCCTCTGCTCCCCTTTCCCCCCCCCTCCGCTCCCCTTCCCCCCCCCCTCCGCTCCCCTTCCCCCCCCCCCTCCGCTCCCCTTTCCCCCCCCCTCCGCTCCCCTTTCCCCCCCCCTCCGCTCCCCTTTCCCCCCCCCCTCCGCTCCCCTTTCCCCCCCCTCCTCCGCTCCCCTTTCCCCCCCCTCCTCCGCTCCCCTTTCCTCCCCCTCCTCCGCTCCCCTTTCCTCCCCCCCTCCGCTCCGGGAGTGTCTCTAGCTTTGAATCATTACAACTCAAAGCTGGATACTGATTGGCTCACACACATCAGGGGGTGTTCCAACCCATATCCACCCTTTGGATTAACATGCTCAAAGGTTGCTTAGGCCTGCCCCTGAATATTGCTACTATACTCAGAGCTGAAATGCAAACAGGCTAACTTAAGGAATTAACCTTTCCACTGCCTGTTCTAACAGGACTGACAGAGGAAAGGCCCAGAATTAGCAATAGATGCCGAAGGCCAGGCTATATATATGTAGAAAAACACTTTATGCCCCATGTACAGTAAGGCTGAGTTCAGCGTAGCTGCTGCGGCAGCGTGCGTCCACGCGCACCTCCCCCGCGTGCTCCTGCAGCCTGGTGATCTGTGTTCAGGCTGCAGGAGTCGGGTCGCGGCATTTGGGAGCTTGGCGGGGGGAACGTGTCATGGAGCTGGTTCGCTGAACCAGCTCACGTGATGCGACTGCAGCCCCAAATATCATTTCTGGTTACAGCGGCGTCAACGCTGCACTTTACCGCCGGTGGAGTTTTCAGTTTGAACACTCCCACCAAACAATCTGAAATTGCGACGGACGTGCACACGCACGCGTCGCGTAGCAGCCACCCCGAACACGGCCTTAGAAAGGCAGCCAGTAATGTAATGTGTGTTTTAGCATTTCTTTGCATGCAGGCACAGTAATTCACTTAGCTGCGTTGTCTGCAGAGAAATGCTGGGTCGTGACAAAGGGCTGGGAGCAGCTAAGTGCCGGGACAAATGGTGAGCGGGGAAGGGCTGATTATCAGGTCCGGGGACGGACATAATATATAAAGCTTGGCCCCCTGCAGAAGCAATCCCTCCAGCCAATTAGGCAAGGGAAGCCCATGACCAGGGGGCAAGCCCCCTCCCCCCTCACCTCCCTGGGATCTCTGGGCCGCCGTCGCGGCCCCCCCTGGGGGGGGGGGGGCAGGCCTAGGTCAGTACAAAAGGGGCAGCCGGGAGCTGAATCTTCCATTCTGCTCCCGGTCTGCTGCGAAGTTTAGTGTCCTCTCCTCTCCTCCAGGTGAGTTTGTAGTCTCCCTTTGGGCCCGATCGCAGCATCCCCCCCCTCCGCCTCCGCTATGGCTGTCCAGGGGATAGTTGCGAGGCGGCCGGGGAGTGCTGCCACGGGGGATCCCCCTACCGCGCGGCTCTCCCTCCCTCAGCCCCCGTGGCTGGCCTGCTCGGCGGGCGGGGAGGGGGGGGCCTCCGGCGAAGGGGGGGATCTGCCTGCCGGACCAAGGGATAGCTAGTGGGGATCCCCCTTACCGCGTGGCTCTCCCTCCATCAGCCTTGGTAGCTGGCGGGCGGGGAGGGGGGCCTCCGGGGAACGGGGGGATCCCCTTGCCGGTACCAGGGAATAGCCAGGGGGGATTCCCTTGCCACGTGGCTCGCCCTCCATCAGCCTCTGCGGCTGGGGATGGGGGGGGCCAGAGGGAGGACGAGGAGAGGCACAACAACCCCCCACGTTTTTTTGCCACGACGGTTCCCCCAACAGAATGGCCGTGGGTATCCCCCAACCCCCCCCCCCCCCGGGGTTGGAGCACGGGACACTCAGTGGGGTTACATGGCAGTGGTATAATGTGCTGTAATTGATTTCTTTCAACATTGGATAAAGTTATGATCAATGCTAGAATGGCCGTGGGTATCGCTGCATACCGCATTCGTAGTGATAGCGGGCTGTATGTGGGGAATAAAGTGTATACACCTCAGTGTGGTTATAATGCGTTGTATTCGGGGTATGGTTATAATGCGTTGTATTCGGGGTATAAGGCATACGAGCTGCATTCGAGGTACAATTGGCTGTAATTGGGTTACATGGCGTATATTGTATTTGGATTATAGGGGGTGTATATATACCGCATCCGAAGTTACAATGGGCTGTAATGGGGTGACATGGTGTATATAGTGTGTATACTGCACTCGTAGTTACGTTCTGTTGTACGATAGGGTGTGTATAGGTGCTGCATTCGCCGTTACAATGTACTGTAACAGGGTTACATAGCGTATATAGTGTATATACAGTACTGCATTCACGGTTACGTGCTGCATGTGGAGTATAAGGTGTATTTATGCTGCATTCAGTGTTGTAATGTGCTGTAATTGGGTTACATGGCGTGCATAGTGTATTTACCGCAGTCAGGGTTAAGTGCGGTATGTGGATTATAAGGTGTACATTTGCTGCATGCAGGGTTATAAGGTGTCGTAATTGGGGTACATGGCGTATATAGTGTATATACTGCATTCACGGTTACGTGCTGCATGTGGAGTATAAGGTGTATTTATGCTGCATTCAGTGTTGTAATGTGCTGTAATTGGGTTACATGGCGTGCATAGTGTATACTGCTGCGGCACAGTTTATTCGAGCATTTGCCCGTTCTGTGCCGCAGCAGTAGCCTGGCGCGCGCCCGAGTGTGACGGGCGCGCGCCGAAGCAGCGGAAGAGCGCCCTCCGATCGGGGCGCTCTCCCTACCGCTGCCGGGTCCGCCGGGTCCCCCGGAACCCCCTGCCGCTGTCCCGCGATCGCGGGACACCAGGGCTCCCTCGGGGAGCCCTGGACGCGCGTGCAGGGGGCGCAGGCTCCCGAAGACGCGTGACCGCGCGTCTATGACGCGCGGCACGCCGAGGGGCGGCCACTAGCAAGCCGGGAAATCTCCCGGCTTGCGGATCTGGCCGCACTGCGATAAAGTGTGTCGCCAGTGTATATACCCGTTATACCACGCGGTGCGCGGAGGCGGCAGCATGAGGAGGATGCGGCGGTGCGCGGAGGCGGCAGCGTGAGGAGGATGCGGCGGTGCGCGGAGGCGGCAGCGTGAGGAGGATGCGGCGGTGCGCGGAGGCGGCAGCGTGAGGAGGATGCGGCGGTGCGCGGAGGCGGCAGCGTGAGGAGGATGCGGCGGTGCGCGGAGGCGGCAGCGTGAGGAGGATGCGGCGGTGCGCGGAGGCGGCAGCGTGAGGAGGATGCGGCGGTGCGCGGAGGCGGCAGCGTGAGGAGGATGCGGCGGTGCGCGGAGGCGGCAGCGTGAGGAGGATGCGGCGGTGTGCGGAGGCGGCAGCATGAGGATGCGGCGGTGCGCGGAGGCGGCAGCGTGAGGAGGATGCGGCGGTGCGCGGAGGCGGCAGCGTGAGGAGGATGCGGCGGTGCGCGGAGGCGGCAGCGTGAGGAGGATGCGGCGGTGCGCGGAGGCGGCAGCGTGAGGAGGATGCGGCGGTGCGCGGAGGCGGCAGCGTGAGGAGGATGCGGCGGTGCGCGGAGGCGGCAGCGTGAGGAGGATGCGGCCGTATTATTTTTTTTCCCCCAATAGCAGGATGCCGGGGGCGGGGCTTTAGAGTAGAAGCAGGGGATTGGTTGGAGGTCAGGATTTGCCGGGGGCGGGGCTTAGTATTGGGGACGGATGTAGTGTGTGTGTGTGTGTGTGTGTGTGTGTGTGTGTGTGTGTGTGTGTGTGTGTGTGTGTGTGTGTGTGTGTGTGTGTGTGTGTGTGTGTGTGTGTGTGTGTGTGTGTGTGTGTGTGTGTGTGTTTTCACCAGAAGGAAGGTAAGTTACATTACAGGTAAGTCCCATGTCGCCTGTGTGTGTGACTGCCCCCTTCCCAGTCTGTGTGTGTGACTGCCCCCTTCCCAGTCTGTGTGTGTGTGTCTGCCCCCCTCCCAGTCTGTGTGTGTGACTGCCCCCCTCCCAGTCTGTGTGTGTGACTGCCCCCCTCCCAGTCTGTGTGTGTGACTTCCCCCCCTCCCAGTGTGTGTGACTGCCTCCCCTCCCAGTCTGTGTGTGTGACTGCCCCCCTCCCAGTCTGTGTGTGTGACTGCCTGCCTCCCAGTCTGTGTGTGTGTGACTGCTCCCCTTTCCAGTCTGTGCAAGTGTGACTGCCCGCCTCCCAGTCTGTGTGTGTGACTGCCCCCCCTCCCAGTTTGTGTGTGTATGACTGCCTGCCTCCCAGTCTGTGTGTGTGACTGCCCCCTCCCAGTCTGTGTGTGTGACTGCCCCCCTCCCAGTCTGTGTGTGTGACTGCCCCCCCTCCCAGTGTATGTGTGACTGCCTCCCCTCCCAGTCTGTGTGTGTGACTGCCCCCCTCCCAGTCTGTGTGTGTGACTGCCCGCCTCCCAGTCTGTGTGTGTGTGACTGCTCCCCTTTCCAGTCTGTGCAAGTGTGACTGCCCGCCTCCCAGTCTGTGTGTGTGACTGCCCCCCCTCCCAGTTTGTGTGTGTATGACTGCCTGCCTCCCAGTCTGTGTGTGTGACTGCCTCCCCTCCCAGTTTGTGTTTGTATGACTGCCCCCCTCCCAGTCTGTGTGTGTATGACTGCCCCACCTCCCAGTGTGTGTGACTGCCCCCCTCCCAGTGTGTGTGTGACTGCCCCCCCTCCCAGTGTGTGTGTGACTGCCCCCTCCCAGTGTGTGTGACTGCCCCCCTCCCAGTGTGTGTGACTGCCTCCCCTCCCAGTGTGTGTGTGACTGCCCCCCCACCCAGTGTGGGTGTGTGACTGCCCCCCACCCAGTGTGGGTGTGTGACTGCCCCCCTCGCAGTGTGTGTGTGACTGCCCCCGCACCCAGTGTGTGTGTGTGTGTGACTGCCCCCTCCCAGTCTGTGTGTGTGTGACTGCCCCTCCCTCCCAGTGTGTGTGTGACTGCCCCCCTCCCAGTGTGTGTGTGACTACCCCCCTCCCAGTCTGTGTGTGTGTGACTGCCCCCCCTCCCAGTCTATGTGTGTGTGGCTGCCCCCCCTCCCAGTCTGTGCGTGTGTGACTGCCCTCCCCCTCCCAGTCTGTGTGTGTGTGACTGCCCCTCTCCCAGTCTGTGTGTGTGTGACTGCCCCCCCTCCCAGTGTATGTTTGACTGCCCTGCTCCCAGTCTGTGTGTATGTGTGACTGCCCCTCCCTCCCAGTGTATGTGTGACTGCCCCCCTCCCAGTCTGTTTGTGTGTGTGACTGCCCTCCCCCTCCCAGTCTGTGTGTGTGTGACTGCCCTCCCCCCTCCCAGTCTGTGTGTGTGTGACTGCCCCTCTCCCAGTCTGTGTGTGTGTGACTGCCCCCCTCCCAGTGTATGTTTGACTGCCCCCCTCCCAGTCTGTGTGTATGTGTGACTGCCCCCTCCCAGTCTGTGTGTCTGTGTGTGTGTCTGTCTGCCCCCTGCCACTGTGTGATGCCCCTCTCCCAGTGTGTGTAAGTGCCCCCTCCAAGTCTGTGTGTGTGTGTGTCTGCCCCCTCCCATTCTCTGTGTGTGTGTGTGTCTGCCCCCCTCCCATTCTGTGTGTGTGTGTGTCTGCCCCCCTCCCATTCTGTGTTTGTGTGTGACTGCCCCCCCCCCAGTGTGTGTGTGACTGCCCCCTCCCAGTGTCTGTGTGTATCAGTGACAGAATGTATACAGACACCAACCCACTCACCCACTCACCCACGTGTCAGTCAGTCACCCACGTGTCAGTCAGTCACCCACCCATATGTCAGGCAGTCAGTCATCCACCCACCCACGTGTCAGGCAGTCTAACATGTCAGTCAGTCACCCACCCACGTGTCAGTCAGTCACCCACCCACATGTCAGGCAGTCAGTCACCCACGTGTCAGGCAGTCAACCCAAGTGTCAGGCAGTCACCCACCCAAGTGTCAGGCAGTCTCCCACCCACCCCCCCAAGTTTCAGGCAGTCGTACTGAGCCACTAATTGAGCCAGCTGTGCTGAAGTAGGGATATCCTAAAAACCTGGCCTGTGTGCGGCCCTCGAGGACTGGAGTTGTGCAGGCCTGCCCTAGAGAAAGTGCAGCGCACCATGATCCAGAGAAGAGGCAGGTCTGGCAAAAATCTATCTTTATTAGAAAGTCATAAAAACAAGGGATGCAACCCCACCCCACTCTGCCACATAACCAGGATGCTGACACCCACCTGATGACGTCAGAGCTACCATATGGCGCCCCCTAGTGACGTCAGACGTCTAGGTCTAAATCCCTGGCAATACAGCATAGAGCTGCCTTGGAGGACTGCAGCCACAGCCACACATGGGGGAGTGTTCAGTCTGGGGAGAGGTGTGGCTGAGGCTGCAGTCCTCCAAGACAGCTCTATGCTGTATTGCCAGGGATTTAGACGTCTGACGTCACTAGGGGGCGCCATGTGGTAGCTCTGACGTCATCAGGTGGGCGTCAGCATCCTGGTTATGTGGCAGAGCCGGGAGGGGTGAGTATCAGGGGGGGTGGTATATATTGTGACTGTTTTCTTGTGTTTGGTAGCCTTCACCTTGAGAAAGGCTGTATTTGACTGCCGAAACATTGGACTTTATGGCATATTAAACCTCCTTTGAGTAAGACCGTGTGCCTGCTTCTTCTTCTTTGTCCGGCTACAGGAAGGGTCAGGAGACAGGGAGGACAGAGGCAGGAGAACCCCATCTGGCTCCGGCCTTGCCTGTCCCTACGAATACAAACATACAACCCCTCACTGAATAACATAGCCCTAACCCCATGTAATAATCCTGGGTGTAAACAAAATAATGGTTTTATGAATATTGTAATGGTTTATTAGGGACCTAGGAGGTGGCCAGTGGGGCTGTTATGTGTATTTGTGTTTATTGTGGGTAGCGGGGGTGGGTGAACCGGGTATTGGCCCCAAGGATGGGTGTTTAGGCCTACCGGGTGGGGGGGTAGTGGGAGGGGTTAACCCCTTCATTACCTTAGCGGTATTAACCGCTAAGTTAAAGAAGAGGTTAAGTCATCCCCCAACCCCCTGGCAAGGCCTAAACACCCAGCCAGGGCCAAATACCACCTTCTCCCACCCCCGCTACCCACAATAAGCCTGGCACGGGTGTATAACCCCTTCATTGCCTTGGCGGTAATGAAGTTGCCTGTAAATGCATTTTTTATGCATGGGATTCATGCCGGGGGTCTCTGATGCTGATATTAATGGATATCAGCTCCGGGATACATGCATTTTATTTTCATCGCAGCTTCACCCCACCTTCTTGCCTACTTTTGTGGCTGGACAATTTGGAGAAGAAACAGCAATTTTAAAGTGGCGATCAGCCGCAATAAGCTGATCAGGGCTTATAGAATTGAGCGTGTTTGAAAAACTGGCGATCAGTGCCGAAAAGTGGCTTATCACCGCGCATCTGCAGATTTTATTTATTTATTTATTTTCCGGCAAAAAAAAAAACGGTTATTTTTGCTCTAATCGCCAGCTTCTCTGGGCTTACTGAATCGCTGTAGGCGATTACTGCATGAGGGCCTTAGGGAGGATTTGTTCCTGTAAAGTACACCTAGTTTGGCATAGGATTTGGATGTCAGGGTATCAATGTGCAACCCAAATGTTAAATGGGAGTTGAACTATATGCCCAGATATTTCAAACCAGTAACAGGGGCTAGGATGGTATTAGAGCTGGTTTTTATCTGAAGCTCTGTCATTGGTAGCTTTAGCAATTTAGCTCTGGTCCCAAATACCATTGTTACAGTCTTGTCAGTGTTTAAAATCAGTTTGTTTTGGGAAATCCAGTTTCAAGTCTCAAAAAATCAGATTGAAGTATGTGTTCAAGGTCAGAGAGGCGAGGGCTGCGTGCATATAGGATAAGATCTAAGGCCTCTCACAATAACCCGTTAGGAATATAAATTCCTCATCTATCCGACATAAGTATAAAATATACTCTACCTAGACCCCTAATACAGAGTTACCCACCTTATACGGGAGCAGCTGCCAGACGAGTATACACTGGCGACACACTTTATTCGAGCTCGGCTAGTCCCACGAATTCGGGTATACCCGGGTGTATTGAGGTTTGTGACTGTTTTCTGCCCGAGTGCATTGGGTTATTTTCCAGACAGGGATTGAAGCATTTTATTCCCGCTGGCTGCAATACTGCACAGTATATATATATATGCTGCATTACAATTCATGAATTTATGCCATCTGGTAGACACGCGAAGCATTGCAGCCTATTAAATCCTAATCATTATCATTTAACAGATCAGCCGCCCGTCAGCCAGGCATGAACCCAGGCTGGGAAGGCAAACGGAACGGGGCTTGTCAGAGGTGAGGAGCGGCGCATTCCAGGTATCTGCCAGGTACATACTGGGTATTTGCTCGAATAAAGTGTGTCGGTGCAGTAGTAAATGTATCTTATTTCTTTTGCCACTGGAGGGCAGCGTGGAGTTACACGGAGTGGCGCCCGTAAGGACGACGTGCCAGTTAGGCGGAAGGAGAAGCGCACACACTTTTATGTGAAACGGATATATTTGGGGAGGGATTTTGTAGTCTGAGTGAGAAAATTGATATTTTGTCACAATGGAAAAATTAACCATTTAAATATGCACAGATTTTATCCCACTTTTGGAAATTAGGGATGTTGCCTAAAAGTTTGAGAATGCACAAAGTGCCACCCCTGGGCTTTAATGAAGCAGCATTTGTGGGATAAAGGGATCAGCATTCTGTATAAAGGTATTTTGGGCTCGATATAAATAATTGAAGCCAAAAACTAATATTAAGGGGCCTATGCAGAGAGCAGCGCGAACGGAAATTTCGGCGTTTTTTAGCGCTATATGGCTATAATAAGGTTGGAAATGGCGAGTTGAGTAAAAAGCGCCATTTTTTATTTTTTTTTAGTAGAACTCGCCGCACGGCTGGCGAGAACCAAAATCTCGCCAGTTTTGAAAAGGGCCGTATGCAGAAAGGTATGATCGCCATCTAGGGGCTGTTCGCGCCATTAAAATGGAGAGAAATTCTACAATTAGCTCCGCCAACAAAAGTTGGCAGGAAACTGGAGCTCACCGGCGAGAGTGAAAAGAAAAAAAAAAACGCTCTTTTTTTCAAACATGTTTCACCAGCGCGCATCTCGCCGGTTGAAACTCTCCATAATCAAGCATGATTTTAAATGCAGTTTTCTGACCTTTCTGCATATGGAGATAAAATCACGCCATTACAGGTACAATTTATTACCAATTCCAATTATTTCCAGCGCTGCTCTCTGCAAAGGCCCCTAAGTAAATTGAGAATGGAAAAATATTCAGCACAAACGTACAGAATGTGATGTTCTGAGAGATCTTACAGATGTTATCAAATCCCACAATGAATGTATAGAAAATGTCTGTATAGAACGAGTCAAACAAGAATATGCCAATAAAACGTTTAATTGGGAGATACAGGGGCCACAATTCAGGTCAGTTAGCTGGAAGAAGGGAAGCCGGTCAGCCGGTAGAGCCGGTCAGCCGGTCAGCCAGAAGAGCAGGTCAGCCGGTCAGCCAGTAGAGCAGATCAGCCGGTCAGCCGGTAGAGCAGGTCAGCCGGTCAGCTCTGAGATCAGCATTACTTATATCTCCTAACCTTTGCCCCCTGCATGTAATGCGCAGAACAGCCTGCACTGCATATACTGTACATGAGATACTTAACCCTTTCTTTTCGCTCGACTCTAATCTGAATGATTTGCTAATTGGTTTGTAATTAGAGAGATATTTGTAGCAGAATCCCATGTATGTTCTTTTTACCTTTTTAGATACCGTTTTGTGTAATAAAAGATATGAGATCAGAGGGGCTCCCTGTTTGCACTCGTGTTTTGGCAGAAGTGTATATGTGACCCTATAAATCTCCCTCACACCCGGCTTGGCAGTGTGACACTAGTGCAGCGACCTGGGGAAGAATCACTGAGCTGTTAGCAATAGATACAACGGATAGAAAAGACACTACACATAGGTTGGATTAAAGAGAGTATTTTATTGAAATAATGAATCTCTTTGCTGGGAGGGGCCTGCAGCACATTGCAGAGCGATATAGTAACACGCAGAGCAATGCACTGCAGGCCCCTCCGGCAGCAAAGGAGTGAAGACCAATGCAGGGTGTATAAAGATCTCACTGATAATTCATGCACAAAGGGCTGTTTGTTGCTGTGATCCAGAGGAAGGAGAAACATAACCCCTGCTGTGCAATGGGGGGAAAAAATTCCTTCCTGACCCCATTAAATGGCGATCGGATGGTCCCTGGATCACTGCGCAGTGAGATCAGATGGAGCAGCACAGATCAGCGTTGTTATACACAGGGGCACACTCAGTATATAGAGATGCGGGTGATGGGGCCCTTGTGCCCCTGTGTATAACTCACCTGCTCCCCCATCCCCCTACATATCTATCCCATTCACCCCTTTTCCTCCCGCATACCTCGCAGGGCCGGCCGGCCATTAGGCGGTCGCCTAGCGCGCAAAGGTCCTAGGGGCGCATTAATAATCATTATTATTTTTTCCTCTTATTATTTCTAATTTATTTATCTTTTTTTTAAAATTATTATTCTTTTTTTTATCCAGTATTTTGGCGCCCTTTTATTTTTATTTTGCGTCGCGCTGGGGTGCGGTCGCACCCCCTTCAGCCCCGATAGCTACGCCACTGTTTATTTTATTATTTTATTTATCTTATTATTTTTTATACAACTGGGGCACAAATTTTAAGTTTCGCCTGGGGCGCATGAAACCCGTGCTCCGGCCCTGCTCCTTGTTCTCTCTCACCCTCTCACGCCCAATATCCCAATCTCCCTCTAGTACCTGCCCCTCCCGCAGCCTTCCTGATCTTATCTGCCTCTCCTGCGGTCAAACCAACTTCTCAGGGCCCCTAGAATACCCCTGGATCTACGCCCTGGCTCCTCTGCTACCTGCTCCCGGGGTCTGCTGCTCCGCCTAAAAAAGGTGAAGCAGCAGATCTGTCCGCACCTCTCGTATTCTGCTACCTGCTCCCGGGGTCTTCTCCTCCGCCTAAAAAAGGTGAAGCAGCAGATCCGTCCACACCTCTCGTATTCTCCTAGGCCATCGTCCACCACGTCGCCAGACTTGACATCCGCTTCGTCGTCGGCCGCCTTGTAGCCCACCTCTTCGCACCACTTGACGCCCGCTTTATCGTATGCCTCGTCGTCCGCCTCGTAGCCCGCCTCGTCGTCTGGTGGCACAAAGGGCACCACCTTCGTGCGTGTCCTGATCTGCAGGAGACATGAAGTGTTTGTAACCAGGGACAGTGATACTCTGTATCGCAAGAGCTCCTGTGCCACTTATACCCCCTCCCCAATACCACATTATACCGCCCTCCACAGGGCAAATACCCGTTATACCCACCTCCCCAAGCCCAGTACCCAGTTATACAACCCTCCCCAGGCTCAGTACCCAGTTATACAACCCTCCCAAGGCCCAGTACCCTGCTATACGCCCCTCCCCAGGCCCAGTACCCGTTATACCCACCTCACCAGGCCCAGAACCCGTTATACCCACCTCACCAGGCCCAGTACCCATTATATACCCTTCCCCAGAAGGTCATGTTTCTATTTATCAAAAATACATTGAGTTACCTCTGGTTTTCAAGCATGTCCTGGGGGAGTTATCACAGAGACACAGAAACGTCGCTGAGTTTGGTGAGTAACTCCCTTAAACTCTCAGCAGTTGAATTCCCCATTAGGCGCTTAATGCGTTAAAAACAAGCGTTGCTATTTCTTTGCATGAAGTTGCAGGTAATTGGAAGAGTTACACAGTGACGGCTATTTCATCACTCACCTTCTTCCATCGAATCGGTCTTAGCGGTAGTGATCTCAGTATTATTTCCTCCTTAACATCGGATATCCATATCCATTCTTCGCCTCTGATCTGTATGCAAGACAATGCTTTAAGACAGGGTTGCGCAACCTTTTTCCCCTGCTCCCCCCTCCACCCTCCCCACCTTGTCTCCGACGTTCTGATGTAACGACGTCATGTGATATCACGTTGCTATGGCAATGCCACATCATGTGACGCCACGTTGCTGTCTCCAGAAGCCGCCGGAGACAAGGAAAGGGAACTTACAGAGGCCTTGTGCGCGATTTCCGGCATTTAATTTAAATGCTGTGGGGAAGAGCGAGGGGCCACTGTAAGCGCCGAGCCCCTCCCCAAGAAAATGTCGCACCCCTCGATTTGCGCACCCCTGCTTTAAGAGATATTCTGGGACCCTCCAACTCCTCCATCGGACCCTTCCTCATATTGACTGACCTTGCAGTGCTCTGCACTGACTTGCACTGACCTGCTATGATGCCTCTCAAAATACCATGCTAACTCATTCTGAACATACATGTGTCCTTTCTACATGTTACTCAGCTTGTATGGGCCACAGACAGCTTTCCCGGGGTCCAGGACTAGTTGCCACCGGGGACACTCACCCATGGGTCGGCGACCTTGCGAGAACCCACCCCCCCAACCTGTTTTCTCTTGCATTGCCATAGACAACAACATTTCAGCCTGCTGGCCTTTCTCAGGTAAAGTGGCTAAACCCACTAAAGCCAATAAAGAAAGGCCAGCAGCCGAAACATTGTAGTCTGTGGCACAATAAATTATCTTTTTTTATTCAAATCCGTGTGCCCTTTTCCATCAATCATATTGTATCCATTGGACGAAATGCCGGTCTTCCCTGAGACTAAGGGGCACCGGTAAAAGTATGACTAATTGTTTTTTTTAGTGTGCAGCAAATCCCCATCATTTTTGCGTTCTCTTGCTCTGCCCCAATCTGACACAGCACCTTGCTCTCTCACCCCCCTCTTACACTCCCGCGTCACCCTTTCCTTCCCCAAAGGTTGTCATTTAATCAGATCTTACCCAAATTGTCTCCATCTCCCTTGGAAATGTTCTGTCTTTAAACTGTGCGGCTCCTCTTGATCCGGACTTTCTTAGCTGACCCCTTTAGGTTTCGGCTTCGAGGGTCTAAAAAATAAGCGACTCCGAAAAGATGTGAAATATGCCCACGGGTCCTAATGGGGCACTGAGGGGGAGACTTAAATACTAGTAAATATAATCTACTGTGCTAACAAATATAATCTATTAACTAACAAATATAACTTATTAAACTAAGAAATATAACTTATTAAACTAAGAAATATAATTTATTAAACTAAGAAATATAACTTATTAAACTAAGAAATATAATTTATTAAACTAAGAAATATAACTTATTAAACTAACAAATATATCTTATTAAACTAAGAAATATAATTTATTAAACTAAGAAATATAACTTATTAAACTAAGAAATATAACTTATTAAACTTACAAATATAATCTATTTAACTAAATAAATATCTATTAAACTAAATAAATATCTATTCAACTAAATAAATATAATCTACTTCAAAACAATACAATAAAAAGCTGGAGAAATGATACGTTAACCAAGCCACAGATGTGATGCCAATGAGCGTTGAACTCCTTGCAGATCCACCGTCAGCTGGTTGTGGCAGAAAGTGGTGACATACAGTAGAACAGAGTGGTTGAGCTGTAACCACGGCAGTCAGGTCAGAAATCAACACAATATTTTTTGAAATTTAGAATGAGAATGTTCAGTATGTCACATTCTGGGCTCAGACACTGAGCCCTGTCACATGTTAGCAGCTTGTGATAATAGAAAGTATCCATATACTGGGATGTGATAAGAGACATTATAGTCATTTTATACTGGGTCCCATAACCTGCTTTATATGAAGTATCATTTTACACTAGTAGAGATGTTACATTTTGAAAAAATAGCGCTTCTGGCGACAATGTTCATTTTCTCTACAAATGATAAATGAAAAAGTTGGATAAAACGTTATATGTGTGTGTGCGCGCGCAATATATATATATATATATATATATATATATATATATATATATGAGTGAAAAGAGAAAAAAGTAACCCGTATGGGAGCACTCAGGTATGCAGATTAACATATAGTATTTTATTTATTTGACACAGTGCAAAAAAGGATAAGTAAACAGTACATGATTAAAAACACTTAAAAAAGGCTAGGACCCCTGTCACGGGTACTACCCATAGACACAAGTGGGCAAAACTAGGGAATGACTCAAATTGTCAACCCTTAACATGAAAATGGATAGTGACTCAAGAAACACTTGGATAGGTCAGAATAAATCACAACAGCTTAATGGGTTCACAGGCACAAAGCTAAAGATAATACGTACTACACACCAATGAAGTGACTAGTCAAAATATAAATGACAATCTTAAACCATCATGAATCTGCTTGAGCATACAATTATGTAACCAATACCAACAGCACAAATAAATCACTTGAAGGAAAAAGGTGGCATGATGGGATGAAGTCACTAGATGTGTAGAGCAATGAAGTGTGTGAATAGCATGTATGGAAAATTACCTGATGAACACCTATTAGATAACCTTGTGTGTGTTGTCAGTATCCATAATGAAAAAATAGAGTGTCACAGTCCAAAGATTAGTTGCACCAGTGCTGGGTAGCATAGTTACGTGAACATCTGTCAGGGGTCCTGCCTAGCACCCCCACTCCGACGCACCCCCACTCCAAGTCTAAGTCTCTGGACGAAACGCGTCCATGCTATTCACACACTTCATTGCTCTACACATCTAGTGACTTCATCCCATCATGCCACCTTTTTCCTTCAAGTGATTTATTTGTGCTGTTGGTATTGGTTACATAATTGTATGCTCAAGCAGATTCATGATGGTTTAAGATTGTCATTTATATTTTGACTAGTCACTTCATTGGTGTGTAGTACGTATTATCTTTAGCTTTGTATAGGTGCCTGTGAACCCATTAACCCGTTGTGATTTATTCTGACCTATCCAAGTGTTTCTTGAGTCACTATCCATTTTCATGTTAAGGGTTGACAATTTGAGTCATTCCCTAGTTTTGCCCACTTGTGTCTATGGGTAGTACCCGTGACAGGGGTCCTAGCCTTTTTTAAGTGTTTTTAATCATGTACTGTTTACTTATCCTTTTTTGCACTGTGTCAAATAAATAAAATACTATATGTTAATCTGCATACCTGAGTGCTCCCACACGGGTTACTTTTTTCTCTTTTCACTCATACTATTTACAACCCGTGAGCACCGCCAATTCTTACTGATGTAAAGTTATTTATTGGCTTATGGTGGCATTAATATTGCAAAAGTAGATGCAAGGTTTTTTTCCCCACCTTCCCCCCCTTTTTTCCCCCGTTATTTGAACATACATATATATATGACACGTCAGGTCACTCTGTAACCGAACCCGGATCTGTGATGCATATGTACTGAGGTGGGGTTGGATCCCCCACGGTTATTTCTTGTTTTATTAATAAATAATTTACTATATTTTAATCTCTGGTGCGCATTGTGTGCATTTTTCTTCTTGTCTGCACAGTGCTTCAGATGCTGCATCTGAAAAAATGCCGGTGGATCGGGATGTGAGGTAGGGAAGTGACGTCCGCGCCGGAACGTTATTGCCACGCCTCCAAATATTCATTGCCACGCCCCCAAATCGCGCCCGAAGCATACCCTGCAAAGCCATAAAAAAGCTCAGGCTTCAGCAAGTGTATTGCAGCGTGTGCGCCTTCCCTCCATCTGAAATACTATAGACGCAGCCTTATCGACGCTTACTAAATAGGCCCGTGTCTCTCTCTCTCTGTGTGTCTCTGTCTCTCTCTGTGTGTCTCTGTCTCTCTCTGTGTGTCTCTGTCTCTCTCTGTGTGTCTCTGTGTCTCTGTGTGTGTCTCTGTGTCTCTGTCTCTCTCTGTGTCTCTGTGTCTCTGTGTGTCTCTGTTTCTCTCTGTGTGTCTCTGTGTGTGTCTCTGTATCTCTGTCTCTCTCTGTGTCCCTGTGTGTGTCTCTGTGTCTCTCAAATCAAATCAGCTTTATTGGCATGTCAAAAGAACATTTCAGTATTGCCAAAGCGTGAGTAATAGGGGGTGTGGGACAATGATTACACGAATACTAGGGGGTACGGTATAATGGTTATACAGTACATTACTTTTGTCTCTCTCTCTCTGGGCCTCATGCAGAGAGCATCGTTATTTCAAAATTCGCCATTTTTTGTACAATTTCGCGCAGAAACCGGCAGAAAATGGCGAGTTACGAAAAACGCGCCATTTTGTTTTTTCTATTGCTAAAACTCGCCTCGCGGCTGGCGAGAACCTCCGTCTCGCCATTTTTAAAACTCTCCGAATGCAGAGAGGTACGAACGGCATGTAGCGGCTGTTCGCGCCAGGGAAATGGCGCGATTTTCTCATTTTTGCCGCGCCAGGAAAAGTTGGCAATAAAATGGCGCTCGCCGCCTATACCAAAGGGGGGAAAAAAGCCGCGATTTTTTTTTAACACATTTCTGAAGCGCGCATCTTTCCCATTCAAACTCGCCACACGCATCCATGTTAAACATAGCAGAATTCGTACTTTTCTGCATATGGAGAATAAAACTCTCCAAAAAAGCTACTTTTTTTTTTTTTTTTTTTTTTTTATAACTTTCTTTTATTGTTTTTTTGCAGAGATAGTACAATCCAGAATCATATTGTTATCATTTAGTCTGCTTTATGACATACAACATCAAGACGAACATGGAAGGGGGAAGACGTGAGAGGGGAGGGTGAGGGGGTGGAGGGGGGTGGGCAGGTAACGGCTCATGGAGGGGTGTAGTATCCTCCGAGTATTCCAATAAACCTGGCTCTTTCTGCGTGTTCTGATCTAACTCCTCGATCAACCCACCGAGTCCAGCGATCGGGGGAAGGTGTAGGTCTCTCGCATTCGTCCTATCTGTCAAACTATTTGTCAACTCTCTCGTGTGTCTGTTCCGTCACTGAAGGACAGCCCACCTGTTACTATCAAAGCCAAACGGTGGCATTGCTCATCCCTGGGATATCGGTCTGTGCCAGCCACAATGACCATACTTTTTGAAAATTTGAGCCAGTGTCGTTGACTAGACTTGTCAACTTTTCCATCTGGCAGGCGAACCAAATTCTGTTCCGAATTTTGTCTATCGATGGAATTGCATTCTGATTCCACAACGCTGCGGTCTCGCACCTCATCGCCGTAGCAAAGTGTGCTATTAGTTTGTTTCCTGATCGAGATACCTCGTCCGTGGGCCTACCTAACAAGAAAACCCACGGATCCAGTTGGATTTTGAGGCCCAAAAAGACCTTTTGAAGCCAATCTCTAATTTGTGTCCAGACGGGTATGATTCGTGGACAAGACCACAGCATGTGTACCAGGTCCCCCTGTTCCCCACACTGTCTAGGGCAGAGAGGGGAAGCTCCCGCGACGAATTTTGCCCTTCTAACTGGGGTGAGGTACCACCTCAATAATACTTTATATGAGTTCTCCTTCAGTGTCGTACAAATCGAGCTGCTGGCCGCAGCTTTGAAAATTGCTGTCCACTCTTCGTCTTCTAACGGTCCTGTCAGGTCTGTCTCCCATTGGGTCATAAAACTGGGTCTATGTGCGTCATCCTTATCTGTCCCAACCACCTCCCTGTACAGAGCAGAGATGAGTCCCCGTGTATCGGTTCCCCGATCACAGAGCTTTTCAAAATTAGTTAGTGGTGGTCTGTTTGGGTGTTTGGTATAAAATGCCCGAACCTGGAGGTATCTAATCAAATCTGTGTTGGGTAAGCCCTTTTCTGACTGTAAAATCTCGAATGTTTTGATTGTGTCTCTGCCCTCCAGGTCCTTAAGCCTTCTTAAGCCCCCCTTTTGCCAGCATGTGAAGTTCCTTTCAGTTAACCCCGGAGCAAAGTCCGGATTGCCATATAAAGGGGCCATTAATGAATCTTTAGAGGTCAATGAATGCCTATTTTTTGTCGATTCCCAGACCGAGAGAGAGTTCAACACAGAGGGCAGCGGGTTTTTTAGATCTTTTAGTCTAGCCCTGGGATACCAGATAAGATCCTTGAGCTCTAGCGGAGCACACACCTCCCTCTCCAAAGCTACCCATCGCCTCAGCTCTGGATCACCATGCCACTGCGTGATCTGACATAGTTGGGCCGCTTTATAGTAAGCCATCAAGGTCGGCACTGCCAGACCTCCAGTTTCCTTAGGCCTTTGCATGATTGACATTCGCACTTTTCTGCATATGGAGAATAAAACTCTCCAAAAAAGCTACTTTTTATGAAATTCGCCAATTTGAAAATTCTATGCTCTCTGCATGAGGCCCTCTGTGTCTGTCTCTCTCTCATTCTCTGTGTCTCTCTCATTCTCTGTGTCTCTCTCATTCTCTGTCTCTCTCTCTCTGTCTCTCTCTCTCATTCTCTGTCTCTCTCTCATTCTCTGTCTCTCTCTCATTCTCTGTCTCTCTCTCTCATCCCTGTATGATAGGTATGTTCCAACTCTATTTTTTGCTTTTCTTTTCCGTTTGAGAGGAGGGAGTCCCTCACCTCTTCAGCCACACACCAGGAACGCTGGATTGCTTTCAGACACTCGGAGAGGCGGATACAGTCGTGGATTGCAGGCACTGATTTATCTGGTAAATACCGCAAACATGCTTGAACAAGGGCCGTAGACATTTTATTTGATGGTTTAGATTACCATTGTCTGTGGTTGTTAGTTATTGGTATTAGAGTTTTTTGATGTTGTTACGAATCAAATACATTTTGAAGTAGTAATCCCCTCCGAACTGGGCATTCCTGGCCAATAATGCCCTGGCTGTAAAAGTTGAAGGGCCCAAGCAAAGCCCCCACCTCTATACACACTAACACTGCAGGGGCATCAAAGTGTCTCATTGTCATGGCAACGGGGGGTGTCACGTGATGTCATTTGTTTAATAAATTATTTTTTAAGGTGTCCCGGTTTTTCATTTTCGAAATCTGGTCACCTTATGTATTTATGCTGCATTCAGTGTTGTAATGTGCTGTAATTGGGTTACATGGCGTACATAGTGTATATACCGCATTCAGGGTAAGTGCTGTATGTGGATTATAAAGTGTATATATGCTGCATTCAGGGTTATAAGGTCGTTTATAGAGTATATACTGCATTCACGGTTACGTGCGGCATGTGGAGTATAAGGTGTATATATGCTGCATTCAGTGTTATAATGTGCTTTAAGTGGGTTACATGGCGGGTATAGTGGATATACTGCATTCAAGGTTACGCGCCGTATTGGATTATAACGGGTATATATGCTACAGTCAGCGTTATAATGTGCGGTATTTGGGTTACAGGGGTGTATACGGTACCGCAGGCGTGGTGGCGTGCCGTATTTTGATTATATGGCATACACTGCGATCACGGTTACGTGCTGGGTTCTGAATATAATGTTTATAGACCACATGCGCGGTTACATGACGGGTTTGGATTATATGGCGTATATGCTGCATGCTTGGCTTCGGGCCATTGCGTGGAGCATAGGGGTATGTATATACTGCCTTTGGGGGTCATGTGCTGTATTGGTCCAGCGTTACATGCTACATTCAGGACGACATGGGGTATACGGTGCGTTATGCTGCAGGCAGAGGTATAACGCGTGTAGGGGTTAATTTCACTTCCTGTTCAGCGCAGGCCATGGTAGGGCATGGGTAATCCCTCTTCCTGTTCAGCACTTGGCTCCCTCTATCGTATGGGTAATCCCATTTCCTGTTTAATATACGGCCCTGCGGTTGTATGGGTAACCCCACTTCCTGTTCAGCACATGGCCCTGCTATGGACGGGTAACCCCCCACTCTCTGTTCAGCACAGGGCCGCATGCCTCTGGTTTGGTGTGGGTAATCCCACTTCCTGTTCAGCGCATGGCCAGGGATGGTGCGGGTAATCCCACTCCCTGACTGGGCACGATCAGGAAAATATGCTGGTATAGCAAATATGCATGCGGGAAGGGGGTAAAGGGGCGGTTGCAAATAGCAGGCCTAACCCCCCTTCTTCGGTTAGCAGGAGGTCCCATGTATCGATGATAACATATCAATTCATGTTTCTTTCAGTCAGTTTCGGTACCTCGTGCGAGTAGCAATTCAGTTTTCATCCGGATCGGATCCGCCTCCGTCGGCCCTCGATACTTCCCATACTCACAGAAAAACCCAGTAGACGGAACACATAGTTAAATCACGCAAATTGAAATGACACTCCCGCGACACTTAGCGCATCAATCAGAATGTACTTCGTAGACAAAATCATACAACTGCAGGCTGACGCGCGAAGCAAGGAAGAAGGTTGGTTCCAGAGTCAGCTGTTGATGCTCATGCACCGGCAGAGTCACCAGCAGTAGTGACACCAGCGATAAGCGCAGCGCCAGTTCTAGCAACGCTAATCGCATCAGCAGCGGCGATAGCTACAGCTATAGCGACAGTCGTAGCGCCAGCATTGGGGGCGGCACCAGCGGTAGCGACACCTGTAGTTCCAGCAGCGGCAGTGGCCGCGGTTCCCCCGCAGGCGGTTAACAACACACCTCTAGGGGCCGGTGGGCTGGCCAGGCTAGTGGACTCACCATCCTCCACGCTCCCCCTCCCTCAGGCGGCACCCGCCTCAGAGGAGCTAGCCAAGGATAAGAGGATGCCCGATGCGGCATATAAGGTCTCTTATACATCCAGACCTAGCTCAGTGGGCTTGCACTTGCTGAAAGAGGTGAAGGACAAGATATGGGCCGGGGAGTACGTAGATATATTATCTCTGCTACCAGGCTACAGGGAGGCAGGCGTTGGCCGCGTCCTCAAAGACGGGGGAAGCGAAGAAGGTGGATGTGGAAAAGAGGCTTTTCCCACACACCTTTCGCAATTGGTCTAAGGCATTTGTTATCCTGGCTGGAGTAATTGGGGAGAAGGATCCCCAGGCGTGCGCCTCGCTCTTTACGTATCACGACATGATCGAGGAAGCACACCACGCTTACGGGGGAACGGGTTGGTGGACATATGACCAGTGCTTTAGGCAATCAATAAAGGCCCAAGAGGTGGTGATACCATGGAACGTCAAGGACGTCAACCTTTATTTGCAGTTTGTGTCTGGGGGCGGGGCAGATTCCTTTCGAGGGAGCGGCACCGGAGGTAGGGGGACATGGCGGAATAACGTACCAGGGACTAGCCAGTCGCTGCGCACCAACTCGGGCGTCTGTTGGCCGTTTAACCAGTCCAACTGCACGTACGACAACTGCCGTTTCCAACACATCTGCTCCTTTTGCGGCGGCCGCCACGCCCAGGCAAAGTGTTTTAAGAAGGGCGGTCGCAGGGGGAGGAGCGAAGGGCGGAAGTTTGGACGCGAGGGTAGCGACACCAATAATCGTCGCCAATTTGGCACCGTGGCTAGCAAGGTATCCCAATAGGGAAGCAGCCCAGCTACTCTTAGCTGGGTTTAAGGAGGGGTTTAGGATCCCGTTTGAATATCAAGCGGGATCTGAGTTTAGTCGGAACTTGAAATCGGTCAGGACACACGGTGACGTAGCTAGGGAAAAGGTCTGGAAGGAAGTCCAATTGGGAAGGATGGCTGGCCCCTTCGAGTCCCCTCCCTTGCCTAATCTCAGGATTTCCCCATTGGGAGTGGTCCCCAAAAAAAGAGGCTGGGGAGTATAGGTTGATACAACACCTATCCTACCCCGAGGGGTCGTCGGTAAACGACGGCATTGACAGGGAGTTGTGTTCGGTGTCTTACGCGAACTTCGATCAAGCCGCAGCGCTGGTGGAAAGGATGGGAGAAGGGGCTCTAATGTCAAAAGCTGACATCAAATCGGCCTTCAGACACTTGCCAGTCCACCCCGAGTGCTTTCATTTGCTAGGCTGCATGCTCGAAGGTCAGTACTACATAGACTTATGCTTACCAATGGGAGGGGCGCTTTCTTGTTTTTATTTCGAGACATTTAGCACCTTCCTAGAATGGGTGGCCCGGAAGAGGGTGCAGGCAGCGGGGGTCATGCACTACTTGGACGACTTCCTTTTTGTTGGCCCCAGGGGTTCGGACTTATGCGCTAGGTGGCTGTTCGAATTTTCAGCCCTGGCGCGTGAGTTCGGCGTTCCTTTGGCCGACGAGAAGACGGTGCGGCCAACAACCACTCTTACCTTTTTGGGCATAGAAATCGACTCTGAGGCGATGGAGTACAGGCTCCCTCCGGAGAAGCTGGTCGCCCTAAGCAGGCTTCTCCGCGAATTCATAGCTCTCAAGAAAACATCATTGAGGCACTTCCAGGCGCTGCTAGGCCACTTAGTATTTGCTGCGCGCGTAATGCCGGCCGGGAGGGTTTTCGCCAGGCGCCTCTCCGCAGCAACGGTCGGGGTGAGACGACCCAACCACTTCATCCGCATCACCGCCGAAATCCGAAAGGACTTGACGGTGTGGCTGCGTTTTTTAAAGGATTATAACGGCAGAACCTTGTGGCGAGGTCCCCCATCCAACAACACAGAGTTGCAGTTGTTTACAGACGCCTCAGGGTCAGTCGGTTTTGGGGCCTACTTCGGTGGGGCATGGTGCGCGGAGCGGTGGCCTCCCCACTGGCGGGGGACGCCGCTCATTAAGAACTTGGCGTTCTTGGAACTATTTCCCTTGCTCGTCGCAGTGCGCCTGTGGGGTCACTTATTCGCGAATAAGCAAGTAATTTTTTGGACAGACAACATGGGTGTAGTGGAAGCCGTGAACAATTTCGGCTCACGCTCCCCGCCGGTGCTGTCCCTTCTGCGCTGTTTCGTACTGGCATGCTTGCAATTGAACATAGCGTTCAAGGCTCGACATGTCCCGGGGGTGGCGAATAACATTGCTGATGCCTTATCCCGGTTACAGATGGCGCTGTTTTGGAGACTGGCCCCCGGGGCGGACCTAATCGGCAGTCCATGCCCTGCAGACCTTTGGGTGCTGGCGACGACCCAGTGACCTCGTTGGTACGATCATCGCTGGCTCCGGGTACGTGGCGGGCCTATTCGGCAGCGTGGCGCGATTATCAAAGTCTGGCAGGGGAATTGGGTCTCGACGTATTGGGAGTCGGGACCTTGCTATCATTTGTCCTAAACTTAAGGGCAAGGGTTTTAGCGGGAGGATCCATAGGGAAAAAAGTGACAGGAGTCTCCTTCTTTTTGCAGCTAGAGGGCAAGGGGGACCCAACGAAGGCGTTTATCATCAAAAGGGTCCTAGCGGGTTTAACAAAGGGGACGGCGACAAATGACAGCAGACGGCCAGTGACACCAGCGATATTAGAAGGTTTAATGCAGGCCACAGACAGAGTGTGCCTATCGGGGTTCGAGGCGAAACTTTTCCGGCTGACGTTTGCATTGGCTTTCTTCGCAGCACTGCGAGCTGGGGAGTTGGTGTGCGCGTCGCGCAAGGGCGAGGGAGGGATGCAGTTTGAGGACATAGTCTTAGGGGAAGGGTGGGTCAAACTACACGTGAAAAGGTCAAAAACAGACCAGCGGGGGAGGGGAGCGTGGATATCTTTGCTAGGGCTACCAGGGACTAAATTTTGCCCAGTGAGCACGCTCAGGGAATACTTGGCATGCAGGCCAGACGGTCAGGGTCCCCTGCTCCTTCACGCAGACGGGGTACCGTTATCTAGATTCCAGTACATGCGGGTTTTCCGCATGTGCCTAAGACACCAGGGCCTCGAAGAGGCACAATACGGGACACATTCGTTCCGGATTGGGGCGGCAACGGAGGCATCACGCGCGGGGCTGTCAGTAGCTGCGATACAAAAGATAGGGCGATGGAAGTCTAACAGATACCGGTCCTATATCAGGCCCGCATTATCTGGGATTTAGCGTGCTTGGATAAACCCCCTCATCCTCTTTATACCTTCACAGACGCCGCACCCACTTGGATAATCGGAGACTCGCTTATACACTGGGCAGAGAAGCGGGCTGTCAAACGCCCATGCGGGGCTAACCTCGGGTTGCGAACGGAGGAGGCAAATGTGGTATGGGGGGGAGGTTGGGGGCTGCGGTGGGCTCAGTTGCTCCCGCGGCTAATGGTGATGGGCAGGGATAGGAGGGCGCCGCAGATCTTGCTCCTCCACGTCGGGGGCAACGACCTGGCCGCTCGACGCTACTTCAAGCTGGTTAATTCAATAAAACACGACCTGGCCCTCATACTCACCAGTTGGCCAGAAGTACAGATCGTTTGGTCGGACATATTGTGCAGGAGAGTGTGGAGGGGCCATCGACCGACCGCGGGTCAAACTGAACAAGATGGTGGGGAAGTTTGTGATGCAGTGTGGGGGATGGCAGATCACCCATCACGAGTTTGACTACAAGTCAACCGGCCTGTTCCGGGCCGACGGCACACACTTATCCGAGATAGGGGCGGACTTGTTCAATAACGATTTGCAGGAGGGGCTGGAGAGGGTCCTTGCGGGGTTGGCGGCACGGTCTAATTTAAGGAGGTTTAAATAGAGCCGTGAGTGGCGGCAGTTCGGGGGTAAGTGCTTGTCCTTGCCAGATGGGCTCGGGGCGGGCGTCGCCCGGGGGTAGGAGCGATTGGGCGGGGTCAAGCTAACGTGACACCCGGGAACCCACTCGCGACAACGGCCGGCTCTTTAGGGGTCGGCCGGGTACGGGGGCAGCAGGCCAAGGCCTGGCTGACCCTCTGACCCCACTCTGGCTTGGACTAGCGCTTACTCCAGTATTATGATTGTTAATAAACAAAGCCGCGGCCTTTTATACCTCCAAACTGAGTCTGTCATTACTCGTCTGTTATATGTGGGTACCGGTTCGGAGGGGGAGGGGGTCCCTCGCAGCCTCCCTGGTCATGCAGGAGACAGAAAGGTAGATAGAGACACAGACAGAGAGCTACCAGAGAAGGTGTTACATGGGTGAGTGCTGAGTTATTACTGTGACTTTCTGATGCTAACATGACATTAGGTTCTGGGCTCTGCGTCCCACACATGATGAACACCATGACTGTATAAAACTGAGGGGTACATATATGTATATATATATAGCAACTGTAAATATTACTGTATGTTCATTTGCATGTCTTAGACAGGTCTGCAACCCTGTCTTTCCCCATTGTCACCCAGCATACAGCGCTTCCACTGCAGCAAGGGATTCTGGGAAATGACATGCAAATGAGCACTCAGTGCCACCTTTTGTCTCAAGCTCGTATTACACAAGCCAATCCTCAAGCCAATGCATGCTGTTTTAAACACAGCTTTTAGACAGAGGCTGGGATGAGATGCAAAGCCATTAAACCCACTCACAGACATTTTTTTTTTTTTTTTTTACGGTTCACATATTAACAACCATTTAGTATCATTTTACAGAAAATAATAAACCGAAAACATCACTATACAATCCTTATATTGCCAAGACAAAAACCAACCCAAAGGCACAAAACCATTCTAAAAAGCCAAACAAAACAACACATTCCAAGGCATCATCTGTGCATCTACTACCAAACACACTCAATACAAAAAAATATGGTTACTTCCCATTTCTACTCGCGACTTTTCGTACTTTCCACAGGACATTTAACATTGCATCTAATTACTTCACGTGTCCCAGCAATTTCTCTAACGCCTCACAGATATGATACGTACTACATTGTATTCCTAATTTTCTTACTTCCTCTTTAGACACCTCTGCTTTTGGGAACTGTACTTTCAGCCATTCCGTTTTTGAAACATTTAACCCTAAGTCACCTGCCTCTTTATTTATATTATTTATCACCTCTTTTACATGCCACTCCCTCGCCTTCCTTTCTCTCTCGCTTTCATAACTTACTTTTGTTCTTCCACTAAGGCCTGCCTTTTCTCCTTTTCCCCCTTTACTTTCCCTAATCTCTCCCCCTTCAACCCCACTCTGTTGGCCTGCCTTTCCATCACTTTCATTCCCACTTACTCCACTTACACTTCTCTGTATTTTAGTTCCCTCCACGCTTATCTGGCTTTGTGAGGACGAGCTATTGCCCTCACTTCTCTCCTTCTCCCTCACCTCTCCCCTAGCCTCTTTTATTTTAACCCACTGTACATGCTCCTTTTTTAATTCTTCATACTGCTCTTTTGTCAGCTGTTTTCTTTGGTACATCAGTTTTTCTAATCTTTCTATTATCTGTTCCTCACTACTCCCCCCATGCTGCTTCCGAAAAATACCAACCCAAAACAGAACATCTCCCACTGCGTCTTCAAAATGTTCCATCTTCACTTTTAGGGTTACTTTCCCTGATACTTTTACAACTTTACCCTCTACACCTTCCTCTCTAGGCTCCCCTTTACTCTGGCTATCCTTATCTTCCTTTGTTTCTATCCCTTGCAGATTTTTACGCTTTTGAGCTTTTTTCCCTCCTATTTCCATTTCCTCCTCCAAGACATCTTGGGGACCTTCCCTCCCCCTCTGTGCATCTTGAAACTCCATACTTTCTGCCCAGCTAGGTTCCACCACACTCAATGACCGTATTTCCCCCTCCCCCGCATCTTTCTGATGCACTGTTCCCGTCTCCTCCCCTCCCCCCACCTCCAGTTTCTGGGCCAAGGAGTCCAGGAAGAAATCTTCCTCTTTTTTCTCCACGATATCACTTATAGAACCCGCCAAACCCTCTATTGGGCCACTTTCTACCCTTTCTTCTCTTCTTAAATCCTCCTCATACATTGCTGTTATAGCCGGATCAAGCCCTCCCTCTTGGGAACTCTCCATCTCAAAAATTCCCTGACCCTCAACTGTCTCTTCCTCTTCTTCTAGCACACTGTCCCCTTTAGCTGTCTGGGCATATGTCCTTTTAGTGCACTGCCGTGCCAAGTGTCCTTCCTCTCCGCAAAGATGGCATCTCTTAGGGACACCACAGTTGGCTGCAGTATGTCCCTCTTCCCCGCAATTACGGCACACAATTCCCGTTTTCGTGCAACCCTCCTTTGTATGTCCATAAGTGTGGCAATGCCTGCAATATAGAGGCTGTCCCGGGTAAAACAAAAATCCTCTGTCTCCTCTACTATTGAACATGGCCGGTGGGTGTGTAACTCCTCCCACACATGATGGATCCCGTCTGAACCGTACCCAGAAACGTCTCTTCCCGTTGAACATGCCATACGGATTTTTTAGTTCTTCACCTCCTCTAATCATTTCACAATACCGTTTCAAAAAACACACAATCTCCTCTTTCCTTGCATACGGAGTGTACATGTGAAGTACAAGTGGTCTCTCCTCCAGCATAAAACTTGGGATTACCTTTACATGCAAATGAACATACAGTAATATTTACAGTTGCTTTATGCTTTACTGTGGAGGGTTTTTGTCACTTTTTTACCCACCATAACCTTAATAGTAGTGGTGATTACCTAGTCTAGTCTCAAACCTGCTTTGCCATTAAGACCAACCCCACACTGATGAGACCCATTAAGGTCGAAACAGCTGTGTAGCTGAGCCTGTGTCCCCTTGGCCTTGAGTCATCGTCCCTTCGGGGACTAAAGACTCCTGCTGCTTTTGGGGGGGCACGCCATCTTGAGCTAAGAGGAGTGATCCTGAGCGAGCGGTTCTGAGCGAGCGGATGCGGAAGTGAGGGGCCGGCACCTTTGCCCTGGGACATCGCCTTTACTGGCTAAAGTCCCTTGCTGCTTTTGGGGTGCCGCACCTGAGCTTGAGAGAGCAGAGATGACGTCACAAGCTGGAATGCGCAATTCCATTCGGTTCCTGATCGAGGAGACCGAGAGAAGTCGAGTGAACCTGCTGTGGATAGTGGAGAAGGTGCTGAAGCAATTGATCGGTCTGGACACTGAGAGGATCTTCTGCCTTCAGGATTTCCCTGCACAGGGGATTTATGACCTGACCTGTCATCAAGAAGCGGATGTTTGGTGCACTTTTGAAAAGTGCAAGGAGAAGTCTGGTGACCCGATCTTACATGGCATCAAGGTAATTCCAAGTTTTATGCTGGAGGAGAGACCACTTGTAATTCACATGTACAATCCGTATGCAAGGAAAGAGGAGATTGTGACTTTTTTGAAACGGTATTGTGAAATGATCAGAGGAGGTGAAGAACTTAAAAACCCATATGGCATGTACAACGGGAAGAGACGTTTCTGGGTGCGGTTCAGACGGGATCCATCATGTGTGGGAGGAGTTACACACGCACCAGCCATGTTCAATATCAGAGGAGACAGAGGATTTTTGTTGTACTCGGGACAGCCTCTATATTGCAGGCATTGCCACACTTATGGACATACAAAGGAGGGAGGGTTGCAGGAAAACGGGAATTGTGTGCCGTAATTGCGGGGAAGAGGGACATACTGCAGCCAACTGTGGAGTCCCTAAGAGATGCCATCTTTGCGGAGAGGAAGGACACTTGGCACGGCAGTGCACTAAAAGGACATATGCCCAGGCAGCAAAAGGGGGCATTGTGCTAGAAGAAGAGGAAGAGACAGTTGAGGGTCTGGGAATTTGTGAGATGGAGAGTTCCCAAGAGGGAGGGCTTGATCCGGCTATAACAGCAATGTATGAGGAGGATTTAAGAAGAGAAGAAATGCTAGCAAGTGGCCCAATAGAGGGGGAGGTGGAAGTGGAAATAATGGACACGAGCGGACCCAAGAAAGGGGCGCAAAAACGAAGTTTACAAAGTGACAATGATGTTTGTACAGTTGATGGGGAGGGGAAGAGTGAGCTACGGCAAGATAAGGTGACGAAGTCAAAGTTTTGTGCGCTGGATTTGTCCAGTATTGACGGGAGTGGGGAAGAGGAACAGACCGTAAGTAAAGGAAAAGAGGAAAATAAGAAGTTAGATAGGGAAGCGCAAGAAACTGAGGAGAAGGCAGGCCCTGGTGGTGCGAGTGGAAAAGGTAAAGAGGGAAAGAGTAAGTGTAAAGGGTTTGTTGTTAGTGGAAGCAAAAACGAGTCTTCGCAAGGGATAGAAACAAAGGATGATAAGGATTGCCAGAGTAAAGTGGAGCCTAGAGAGAAGGGTGTAGAGGGTAAAGTTAAAAAAGTATCAGGGAAGGTAACCCTAAAAGAGAAAATGGAACAATTTGAGAACGCAGTGGGAGATGTTCTGTTTTGGGTGGGTATTTTCCGGAAGCAGCATGGGGGTAGTAGTGATGAACAGATAATAGAAAGATTGGAAAAAATGATGTACCAAAGAAAACATCTGACAAAAGAGCAATATGAAGAATTAAAAAAGGAGCATGTACAGTGGGTTAAAATAAAAGAGGCTAGGGGAGAGGTGAGGGAGAAAGAGAGTAGCGAGAGCAACAGCTCGTCCTCACAAAAAAGTCAGATAAGCGTGGAGGGAACTAAAATACAGAGAAGTGTAAGTGGAGTAAGTGGGAACGAAAGTGAAGAAAAGGCAGGCAAAAAAGGGATTGTACAGGCAAAAGAGGCAAATTCTGCGGGAGATAGTAAGGGGAGGAGCACCCAGGGAAAGGATGAAGTAGGGCTTACAAAGGAAGAGGTTTTGCACAATCAACTTGCGAGGGGATTTGGGCGGAGATATTGGGATGTGAAAGAGGCAAGGGACGGGTATGAAAAAAGTGTGAGGTCTGGATTCCAGTTAGAGAGCTTTGGAACGTATGGAGAAATAATTAAAACAGATGATCGCATCACTTGAGAATAGAGAAAGGGTTTTTGTTTTTAAATGAAAGAATCTTGAAGTATATGGTTCTTATCTTTGTATGATGTTTTGGTTATAGGGTTTTTTCGTAAAGTTATGTTTTTTTTTTCCCTTCTGAAAAGTTTATCTTTGTGTTTGTATATATCTGAAGGATGAAGGAAGAAAATGTAAATATATTATGTTTTGGTGTCTTTCTAATGTTGGGTGACTGTTGTCACTATGGTGTGTTTTTTTGGTTTCCAAAAAAGTCTGTAAATTTAAAAAAGTTGTTGAATAAAAAAGTAAAAAAAAAAAAAGGTTGAAACATGTCTGTGAGTGGGTTTAATGGCTTTGCATCTCATCCCAGCCTCTGTCTAAAAGCTGTGTTTAAAACAGTGTGCATTGGCTTGAGGATTGGCTTGTGTAATACGAGCTTGAGACAAAAGGTGGCACTGAGTGCTCATTTGCATGTCATTTCCCAGAATCCCTTGCTGCAGTGGAAGCGCTGTATGCTGGGTGACAATGGGGAAAGACAGGGTTGCAGACCTGTCTAAGACATGCAAATGAACATACAGTAATATTTACAGTTGCTTTATGCTTTACTGTGGAGGGTTTTTGTCACTTTTTTACCCACCATAACCTTAATAGTGTGTGTATATCTATCTATCTATCTATCTATCTATCTATCTATTTGTGAAAGTGTTCTGTGGCCGTGTCTGTATGTGTCTCCCTGTGTCCCCTGTGTCCCTAGCGGCAATCCCATTGGCTCCCTTGGCCCGCCCCCGCACACCTCTCATTGGCCGGACACACACATACACTCACACAGAGATACACACACACACGGAGACACACACAGGCAGGACACGGAGACACACACAGGCAGGACACTGAGACACACACAAAGATACACACACACTGAGACACATACAGATACACACACACACACACACACACACACACACACTGAGATACACACACACTGAGACACACACACACACACTGAGATACACACACACTGAGACACACACAGATACACACACACACACTGAGATACACAGACAGGACACAGATAGACAGACAGGACACATACACATATACAGACAGGACACACACACACACACACCACCCCCGCCTCTGTCCACCCCCCCCCATCACGTGCGCCGCCCTGCACCGGCTCCAGACGGAGGGGAAGCGCGGCCCTCCTACCCCAGCCGCTTCCTTACCTCCCCGGCGCTACCTCCCCCTCAGGTAAGTAACTGCGCGTCCCGCTCAGCTTATGGCGCCAGTAACTCTCCCATTTCAGGCGCGCAGCCTCGCGCCTTAGGCCCACACAGGCCCACACAGGGTGCTTCCTGCCGCCGGCTGCACGCCTCACTCAGCCGGACGGCACATCGGGGGACAAGTGGGTGCCGGCGGGGGGGAGCGCGAGTCACGGGGAACGGGGGGGGGGGCGAGTCATGGGGAACGGGGGGGGCGGGCCGCGAGTCACGGGAAACGGGGGGGGACGCGAGTCACGGGGAACGGGGGGGGGGGGCGAGCCGCGAGTCACGGGGAACTGAGGGGGGGGGGGGGCGAGCCGCGAGTCACGGGGAACGGGGGGGGGGCTTTGTGTTTTTCAATCAGATCGCCCAACAAATGTAACCCCCCTTCCTTGGGCTATTGTGAACTAATAGTTATAGCATGTTTATTAGGCCAAGGGGGTGATGTAGCGAGGCAAATTGTTGCAAGGTCTTTGCGCCCAAGTTTGGTGCCGGGATTTGAAGGGTGACAACAGGAGGAGTTAGGGAAGAGTTCCCCCGCGTTATACACGGCTGTAGCAGACGTTTTTTGTGTGTGCGTTATGAGGGACGTAATGACACCTGCCTTAACTGTCCAAGCAGTGTGTCGATCCCCCCCCCTCCCCTTTCTCCCCCCCCTCCCCTTTCTCCCCCCCCCCTCCCCTTTCTCCCCCCGCCTCCCCTTTCTCCCCCCCCTTTTCCCCCCCCGCTCCCCTTTCTCCCCCCTCCCGCTCCCCTTTCTCCCCCCTCCCGCTCCCCTTTCTCCCCCCTCCCCTTTCTCCCCCCTCCCGCTCCCCTTTCTCCCCCCTCCCGCTCCCCTTTCTCCCCTTTCCCCCCCCGCTCCCCTTTCCACCACCCCCTCCGCTCCCCTTTCCCCCCCTCCTCCGCTCCCCTTTCCCCCCCTCCTCCGCTCCCCTTTCCCCCCCCTCCTCCGCTCCCCTTTCCCCCCCCTCCTCCGCTCCCCTTCCCCCCCCCCTCCTCCGCTCCCCTTTCCCCCCCCCTCCTCCGCTCCCCTTTCCCCCCCCCTCCTCCGCTCCCCTTTCCCCCCCCCTCCTCCGCTCCCCTTTCCTCCCCCTCCGGGAGTGTCTCTAGCTTTGAATCATTACAACTCAAAGCTGGATTCCGATTGGCTCACACACATCAGGGGGTGTTCCAACCCATATCCACCCTTTGGATTAACATGCTCAAAGGTTGCTTAGGCCTGCCCCTGAATATTGCTACTATACTCAGAGCTGAAATGCAAACAGGCTAACTGAAGGAATTAACCTTTCCACTGCCTGTTCTAACAGGACTGACAGAGGAAAGGCCCAGAATTAGCAATAGATGCCGAAGGCCAGGCTATATATATGTAGAAAAGCACTTTATGCCCCATGTTAGAGTGTAGCCTTTTCCCCATACAGTAAGGCTGAGTTCAGCGTGGCTGCTGCGGCAGCGTGCGTCCACGCGCACCTCCCCCGCGTGCTCCTGCAGCCTGGTGATCTGTGTTCAGGCTGCAGGAGTCGGGTCGCGGCATTTGGGGGCTTGGCGGGGGGAACGTGTCACAGAGCTGGTTCGCTGAACCAGCTCACGTGATGCGACTGCAGCCCCAAATATCATTTCTGGTTACAGCGGCGTCAACGCTGCACTTTACCGCCGGTGGAGTTTTCAGTTTGAACACTCCCACCAAACAATCTAAAATTGCGACGGACGTGCGCACGCACGCGTCGCGTAGCAGCCACCCCGAACACGGCCTTAGAAAGGCAGCCAGTAATGTAATGTGTGTTTTAGCATTTCTTTGCATGCAGGCACAGTAATTCACTTAGCTGCGTTGTCTGCAGAGAAATGCTGGGTCGTGACAAAGGGCTGGGAGCAGCTAAGTGCCGGGACAAATGGTGAGCGGGGAAGGGCTGATTATCAGGTCCGGGGACGGACTCCCAGCGCGGTAGAGTCTATACACATAATATATAAAGCTTGGCCCCCTGCAGAAGCAATCCCTCCAGCCAATTAGGCAAGGGAAGCCCATGACCAGGGGGCAAGCCCCCTCCCCCCTCACCTCCCTGGGATCTCTGGGCCGCCATCGCGGCCCCCCCTGGGGGGGGGGGGGGCAGGCCTAGGTCAGTACAAAAGAGGCAGCCGGGAGCTGAATCTTCCATTCTGCTCCCGGTCTGCTGCGAAGTTTAGTGTCCTCTCCTCTCCTCCAGGTGAGTTTGTAGTCTCCCTTTGGGCCCGATCGCAGCATCCCCCCCCTCCGCCTCCGCTATGGCTGTCCAGGGGATAGTTGCGAGGCAGCCGGGGAGTGCTGCCACGGGGGATCCCCCTACCGCGCGGCTCTCCCTCCCTCAGCCTCCGTGGCTGGCCTGCTCGGCGGGCGGGGAGGGGGGGGCCTCCGGCGAAGGGGGGGATCCGCCTGCCGGACCAAGGGATAGCTAGTGGGGACCCCCCTTACCGCGTGGCTCTCCCTCCATCAGCCTTGGTAGCTGGCGGGCGGGGAGGGGGGGCCTCCGGGGAACGGGGGGATCCCCTTGCCGGTACCAGGGAATAGCCAGGGGGGATTCCCTTGCCACGTGGCTCGCCCTCCATCAGCCTCTGCGGCTGGGGAGGGGGGGGCCAGAGGGAGGACGAGGAGAGGCACAACAACCCCCCACGTTTTTTTGCCACGACGGTTCCCCCAACAGAATGGCCGTGGGTATCCCCCAACCCCCCCCCCCCCCCCGGGGTTGGAGCACGGGACACTCAGTGGGGTTACATGGCAGTGGTATAATGTGCTGTAATTGATTTCTTTCAACATTGGATAAAGTTATGATCAATGCTAGAATGGCCGTGGGTATCGCTGCATACCGCATTCGTAGTGACAGCGGGCTGTATGTGGGGAATAAAGTGTATACACCTCAGTGTGGTTATAATGCGTTGTATTCGGGGTATGGTTATAATGCGTTGTATTCGGGGTATGGTTATAATGCGTTGTATTCGGGGTATGGTTATAATGCGTTGTATTCGGGTTATAAGGCATACGAGCTGCATTTGAGGTACAATTGGCTGTAATTGGGTTACATGGCGTATATTGTATTTGGATTATAGGGGGTGTGTATATACCGCATCCGAAGTTACAATGGGCTTTAATGGGGTGACATGGTGTATATAGTGTGTATACTGCACTCGTAGTTACGTTCTGTACGATAGGGTGTGTATAGGTGCTGCATTCGCCGTTACAATGTAGTGTAACTGGGTTACATGGCGTATATAGTGTATATACTGCATTCACGGTTACGTGCTGCATGTGGAGTATAAGGTGTATTTATGCTGCATTCAGTGTTGTAATGTGCTGTAATTGGGTTACATGGCGGGTATAGTGTATATACCGCAGTCAGGGTTAAGTGCGGTATGTGGATTATAAGGTGTACATTTGCTGCACGCAGGGTTATGAGGTGTCGTAATTGGGGTACATGGCGTATATAGAGTATATACTGCATTCACGGTTACGTGCTGCATGTGGAGTATAAGGTGTATTTATAGAGTGACCATTCGTCCCGGTTTTGCCGGCACAGTCCCGTTTTTTTCTGTGCTGTCCCGGTTGACAGTCCGTCCCGGAAATGTCCCGGGTTTTGCCCCTGGTGACTGGTACCGAGCGCGAGTCGGCGGCGGTGCGCGGAGGCGGCAGCATGAGGAGGATGCGGCGGTGCGCGGAGGCGGCAGCGTGAGGAGGATGCGGCGGTGCGCGGAGGCGGCAGCGTGTGGAGGATGCGGCGGCCGTATTTTTTTTTTCCCCCAATAGCAGGATGCCGGGGGCGGGGCTTTAGAGTAGAAGCAGGGGATTGGTTGGAGGTTAGGATATGCCGGGGGCGGGGCTTAGTATCAGGGACGGATGTAGTGTGTGTGTTGTGTGTGTGTGTGTGTGTGTGTGTGTGTGTGTGTGTGTGTGTGTGTGTGTTTTCACCAGAAGGAAGGCTCACAGCTGGCAACTGAAACTGCCGGCAGACTGGAAAAAAGCCTCACTACTTCTGGCTCCCTACAGTGGCACTACAGGTAAGCCCCATGTCGCCTGTGTGTGTGTGACTGCCCCCTTCCCAGTCTGTGTGTGTGTGTCTGCCCCCCTCCCAGTCTGTGTGTGTGTGTATGACTGCCCCCCTCCCAGTCTGTGCAAGTGTGACTGCCCCACCTCCCAGTGTGTGTGGGTATGACTGCCCGCCTCCCAGTCTGTGTGAGTGACTGCCTCCCCTCCCAGTCTGTGTGTGTGTGTGTGACTGCCCCCCTCCCAGTGTGTGTGACTGCCCCCCTCCCAGTGTGTGTGACTGCCCCCCTCCCAGTGTGTGTGACTGCCCCCCTCCCAGTGTGTGTATGACTGCCCCCCCTCCCAGTGTGTGTATGACTGCCCCCCCCTCCCAGTGTGTGTGTGACTGCCCCCTCCCAGTGTGTGTGTGACTGCCCCCCCTCCCAGTGTGTGTGACTGCCCCCCTCCCAGTGTGTGTGACTGCCTCCCCTCCCAGTGTGTGTGTGACTGCCCCCCCACCCAGTGTGGGTGTGTGACTGCCCCCCACCCAGTGTGGGTGTGTGACTGCCCCCCTCCCAGTGTGTGTGACTGCCCCCGCACCCAGTGTGTGTGTGTGTGTGTGTGTGTGTGTGACTGCCCCCTCCCAGTCTGTGTGTGTGTGACTGCCCCTCCCTCCCAGTGTGTGTGTGACTGCCCCCCTCCCAGTGTGTGTGTGTGTGTCTACCCCCCTCCCAGTCTGTGTGTGTGTCACTGCCCCCCCTCCCAGTCTATGTGTGTGTGACTGCCCCCCCTCCCAGTCTGTTTGTGTGTGTGACTGCCCTCCCCCTCCCAGTCTGTGTGTGTGTGACTGCCCCTCTCCCAGTCTGTGTGTGTGTGACTGCCCCCCCTCCCAGTGTATGTTTGACTGCCCCGCTCCCAGTCTGTGTGTATGTGTGACTGCCCCCTCCCAGTGTGTGTGTGTGACTGTCCCCCCTCCCAGTCTGTTTGTGTGTGTGACTGCCCTCCCCCTCCCAGTCTGTTTGTGTGTGTGACTGCCCTCCCCCTCCCAGTCTGTGTGTGTGTGACTGCCCCTCTCCCAGTCTGTGTGTGTGTGACTGCCCCCCTCCCAGTGTATGTTTGACTGCCCCCCTCCCAGTCTGTGTGTATGTGTGACTGCCCCCTCCCAGTCTGTGTGTGTGTCTGTCTGCCCCCTGCCACTGTGTGATGCCCCTCTCCCAGTGTGTGTAAGTGCCCCCTCCAAGTCTGTGTGTGTGTGTGTGTCTGCCCCCCTCCCATTCTCTGTGTGTGTGTGTCTGCCCCCCTCCCATTCTGTGTGTGTGTGTCTGCCCCCCTCCCATTCTGTGTGTGTGTGTGTCTGCCCCCCTCCCATTCTGTGTGTTTGTGTGTCTGCCCCCCTCCCATTCTGTGTGTGTGTGTCTGCCCCCCTCCCATTCTGTGTTTGTGTGTGACTGCCCCCCCAGTGTGTGTGTGACTGCCCCCTCCCAGTGTCTGTGTGTATCAGTGACAGAATGTATACAGACACCAACCCACTCACCCACTCACCCACGTGTCAGTCAGTCACCCACGTGTCAGTCAGTCACCCACCCATATGTCAGGCAGTCAGTCACCCACCCACCCACGTGCCAGGCAGTCTAACGTGTCAGTCAGTCACCCACCCACGTGTCAGTCAGTCACCCACCCACGTGTCAGGCAGTCAGTCACCCACCCACGTGTCAGGCAGTCAACCCAAGTGTCAGGCAGTCACCCACCCAAGTGTCAGGCAGTCTCCCACCCACCCCCCCAAGTTTCAGGCAGTCTCCCACCCACCCAAGTGTCAGGCAGTCTCCCACCCACCCAAGTGTCAGGCAGTCTCCCTCCCACCCACCCAAGTGTCAGGCAGTCTCCCTCCCACCCACCCAAGTGTCAGGCAGTCTCCCACCCACCCACCCAAGTGTCAGGCAGTCTCCCACCCACCCACCCAAGTGTCAGGCAGTCTCCCACCCACCCACCCAAGTGTCAGGCAGTCTCCCACCCACCCACCCAAGTGTCAGGCAGTCTAAGTGTCAGGCAGTCAAAGTGTCAGGCAGTCAACCCAAGTGTCAGACAGTCTCCCACCCACCCAAGTGTCAGGCAGACTCCCATAACCCACCCACCCACCCAAGTGTCAGCAGTCTCCCATAAAAGTGTCAGGCAGTCTCCCATAACCCAGCCACCCGTCAGGCAGTCTCCCATACCCTAGAGAAAGTGCAGCGCACCATGATCCAGAGAAGAGGCAGGTCTGGCAGAAATCTATCTTTATTAGAAAGTCATAAAAACAAGGGATGCAACCCCACCCCACTCTGCCACATAACCAGGATGCTGACGCCCACCTGATGACATCAGAGCTACCATATGGCGCCCCCTAGTGACGTCAGACGTCTAGGTCTAAATCCCTGGCAATACAGCATAGAGCTGCCTTGGAGGACTGCAGCCACAGCCACACCTCTCCCCAGACTGAACACTCCCCCATGTGTGGCTGTGGCTGCAGTCCTCCAAGACAGCTCTATGCTGTATTGCCAGGGATTTAGACCTAGACGTCTGACGTCACTAGGGCGCGCCATATGGTAGCTCTGACGTCATCAGGTGGGCGTCAGCATCCTGGTTATGTGGCAGAGCCGGGAGGGGTGAGTATCAGGGGGGTGGTATATATTGTGACTGTTTCTTGTGTTTGTAGCTTTCACCTTGACTGCCGAAACGTTGGACTTTATGGCATATTAAACCTCCTTTGAGTAAGACCGTGTGCCTGCTTCTTCTTCTTTGTCCGGCTACAGGAAGGGTCAGGAGACAGGGAGGACAGAGGCAGGAGAACCCCATCTGGCTCCGGCCTTGCCTGTCCCTACGAATACAAACATACAACCCCTCACTGAATAACATAGCCCTAACCCCATGTAATAATCCTGGGTGTAAACAAAATAATGGTTTTATGAATATTGTAATGGTTTAATAGGGACCTAGGAGGTGGCCAGTGGGGCTGTTATGTGTATTTGTGTTTATTGAGGGTAGCGGGGGTGGGTGAACGGGGTATTGGCCCCAAGGATGGGTGTTTAGGCCTACCGGGTGGGGGGGTAGTGGGAGGGGTTAACCCCTTCATTACCTTAGCGGTATTAACCGCTAAGTTAAAGAAGAGGTTAAGTCATCCCCCAACCCCCTGGCAAGGCCTAAACACCCAGCCAGGGCCAAATACCACCTTCTGCCACCCCCGCTACCCACAATAAGCCTGGCACGGGTGTATAACCCCTTCATTGCCTTGGCGGTAATGAAGTTGCCTGTAAATGCATTTTTTATGCATGGGATTCATGCCGGGGGTCTCTGGTGCTGATATTAATGGATATCAGCTCTGGGACACATGCATGTTATTTTCATCGCAGCTTCACCCCACCTTCTTGCCAACTTTTGTGGCGGGACAATTTGGAGAAGAAACAGCAATTTTAAAGTGGCGATCAGCCGCAATAAGCTGATCAGGGCTTATAGAATTGAGCGTGTTTGAAAAACTGGCGATCAGTGCCGAAAAGTGGCTTATCACCGCGCGTCTGCAGATTTTATTTATTTATTTATTTTCCGGCAAAACAAAAAACGGTTATTTTTGCTCTAATCGCCAGGTTCTCTGGGCTTACTGAATCGCTGTAGGCGATTACTGCATGAGGGCCTTAGGGAGGATTTGTTCCTGTAAAGTACACCTAGTTTGGCATAGGATTTGGATGTCAGGGTATCAATGTGCAACCCAAATGTTAAATGGGAGTTGAACTATATGCCCAGATATTTCAAACCAGTAACAGGGGCTAGGATGGTATTAGAGTTGGTTTTTATCTGAAGCTCTGTCATTGGTAGCTTTAGCAATTTAGCTCTGGTCCCAAATACCATTGTTACAGTCTTGTCAGTGTTTAAAATCAGTTTGTTTTGGGAAATCCAGTTTCAAGTCTCAAAAAATCAGATTGAAGTATGTGTTCAAGGTCAGAGAGGCGAGGGCTGCGTGCATATAGGATAAGATCTAAGGCCTCTCACAATAACCCGTTAGGAATATTAATTCCTCATCTATCCGACATAAGTATAAAATATACTCTAACCAAGACCCCTAATACAGAGTTACCCACCTTATACGGGAGCAGCTGCCAGACGAGTATAGTAAATGTATCTTATTTCTTTTGCCACTGGAGGGCAGCGTGGAGTTACACGGAGTGGCGCCCGTAAGGACGACGTGCCAGTTAGGCGGAAGGAGAAGCGCACACACTTTTATGTGAAACGGATATATTTGGGGAGGGATTTAGGAGTCTGAGTGAGAAAATTTATATTTTGTCACAATGGAAAAATGGAAAAATTAACCATTTAAATATGCACAGATTTTATCCCACTTTTGGAAATTAGGGATGTTGCCTAAAAGTTTGAGAATGCACAAAGTGCCACCCCTGGGCTTTAATGAAGCAGCATTTGTGGGATAAAGGGAACAGCATTCTGTATAAAGGTATTTTGGGCTCGATATAAATAATTGAAGCCAAAAACTAATATTAAGGGGCCTATGCAGAGAGCAGCGCGAACGGAAATTTCGGCGTTTTTTAGCGCTATATGGCTATAATAAGGTTGGAAATGGCGAGTTGAGTAAAAAGCGCCATTTTTTTTTTATTTTAGTAGAACTCGCCGCACGGCTGGCGAGAACCAAAATCTCGCCAGTTTTGAAAAGGGCCGTATGCAGAAAGGTACGATCGCCATCTAGGGGCTGTTCGCGCCATTAAAATGGAGAGAAATTCTACAATTAGCTCCGCCAACAAAAGTTGGCAGGAAACTGGAGCTCACCGGCGAGAGTGAAAAGAAAAAAAAAACCGCGCTTTTTTTACAACATGTTTCACCAGCGCGCATCTCGCCGGTTGAAACTCTCCATAATCAAGCATGATTTTAAATGCAGTTTTCTGACCTTTCTGCATATGGAGATAAAATCACGCCATTACAGGTACAATTTATTACCAATTCCCATTATTTCCAGCGCTGCTCTCTGCATAGGCCCCTAAGTAAATTGAGAATGGAAAAATATTCAGCACAAACGTACAGAATGTGATGTTCTGAGAGATCTTACAGATGTTATCAAATCCCACAATGAATGTATAGAAAATGTCTGTATAGAACGAATCAAACAAGTATATGCCAATAAAACGTTTAATTGGGAGATACAGGGGCCACAATTCAGGTCAGTTAGCTGGAAGAAGGGAAGCCGGTCAGCCGGTAGAGCCGGTCAGCCTGTCAGCCAGTAGAGCAGGTCAGCCGGTCAGCCAGAAGAGCAGGTCAGCCGGTCAGCCAGTAGAGCAGATCAGCCGGTAGAGCAGGTCAGCCGGTAGAGCCGGTCAGCTCTGAGATCAGCATTACTTATATCCCCTAAACGTTGTCCCCTGCATGTAATGCGCAGAACAGCCTACACTGCATATACTGTACATGAGATACTTAACCCTTTCTTTTCGCTCGACTCTAATCTGAATGATTTGCTAATTGGTTTGTAATTAGAGAGATATTTGTAGCAGAATCCCATGTATGTTCTTTTTACCTTTTTAGATACCGTTTTGTGTTATAAAAGATATGACAGATCAGAGGGGTTCCTGTTTGCACTCGTGTTTTGGCAGAAGTGTATATGTGACCCTATAAATCTCCATCACACCCGGCTTGGCAGTGTGACACTAGTGCAGCGACCTGGGGAAGAATCACTGAGCTGTTAGCAATAGATACAACGGATAGAAAAGACACTACACATAGGTTGGATTAAAGAGAGTATTTTATTTAAATAATTAATCTCTTTGCTGGGAGGGGCCTGCAGCACATTGCAGAGCGATATAGTAACACGCAGAGCAATGCACTGCAGGCCCCTCCGGCAGCAAAGGGGTGAAGACCAATGCAGGGTGTATAAAGATCTCACTGATAATTCATGCACAAAGGGCAGTTTGTTGCTGTGATCCAGAGGAAGGCGAAACATAACCCCTGCTGTGCAATGGGGGAAAAAAATTCCTTCCTGACCCCATTAAATGGCGATCGGATGGTCCCTGGATCACTGCACAGTGAGATCAGATGGAACAGCACAGATCAGCGTTGTTATACACAGGGGCACACTCAGTATATAGAGATGCGGGTGATGGGGCCCTTGTGCCCCTGTGTATAACTCACCTGCTCCCCCATCCCCCTGCATATCTATCCCATTCACCCCTTTTCCTCCCGCATACCTCGCAGGGCCGGCCGGCCATTAGGCGGTCGCCTAGCGCGCAAAGGTCCTAGGGGCGCATTAATAATCATTATTATTTTTTCCTCTTATTATTTCTAATTTATTTATCTTTTTTTAAAAATTATTATTCTTTTTTTTATCCAGTATTTTGGCGCCCTTTTATTTTTATTTTGCGTCGCGCTGGGGTGCGGTCGCACCCCCTGCAGCCCCGATAGCTACGCCACTGTTTATTTTATTATTTTATTTATCTTATTATTTTTTATACAACTGGGGCACAAATTTTAAGTTTCGCCTGGGGCGCATGAAACCCGTGCTCCGGCCCTGCTCCTTGTTCTCTCTCACCCTCTCACGCCCAATATCCCAATCTCCCTCTAGTACCTGCCCCTCCCGCAGCCTTCCTGATCTTATCTGCCTCTCCTGCGGTCAAACCAACTTCTCAGGGCCCCTAGAATACCCCTGGATCTACGCCCTGGCTCCTCTGCTACCTGCTCCCGGGGTCTGCTGCTCCGCCTAAAAAAGGTGAAGCAGCAGATCTGTCCGCACCTCTCGTATTCTGCTACCTGCTCCCGGGGTCTTCTCCTCCGCCTAAAAAAGGTGAAGCAGCAGATCCGTCCACACCGCTCGTATTCTCCTAGGCCATCGTCCACCACGTCGCCAGACTTGACATCCGCTTCGTCGTCTGCCTCATCGGCCGCCTTGTAGCCCACCTCTTCGCACCACTTGACGCCCGCTTTATCGTATGCCTCGTCGTCCGCCTCGTAGCCCGCCTCGTCATCTGGTGGCACAAAGGGCACCACCTTCATGCGTGTCCTGATCTGCAGGAGACATGAAGTGTTTGTAACCAGGGACAGTGATACTCTGTATCGCAAGAGCTCCTGTGCCACTTATACCCCCTCCCCAATACCACGTTATACCGCCCTCCACAGGGCAAATACCCGTTATACCCACCTCCCCAGGCTTAGTACCCAGTTATACAACCCTCCCAAGGCCCAGTACCCAGTTTTACAACCCTCCCAAGGCCCAGTACCCTGCTATATGCCCCTCCCCAGGCCCAGTACCCGTTATACCCACCTCACCAGGCCCAGAACCCGTTATACCCACCTCACCAGGCCCAGTACCCATTATATACCCCTCCCCAGAAGGTCATCTTTCTATTTATCAAAAATACATTGAGTTACCTCTGGTTTTCAAGCATGTCCTGGGGGAGTTATCACAGAGACACAGAAACGTCGCTGAGTTTGGTGAGTAACTCCCTTAAACTCTCAGCAGTTGAATTCCCCATTAGGCGCTTAATGCGTTAAAAACAAGCGTTGCTATTTCTTTGCATGAAGTTGCAGGTAATTGGAAGAGTTACACAGTGACGGCTATTTCATCACTCACCTTCTTCCATCGAATCGGTCTTAGCGGTAGTGATCTCAGTATTATTTCCTCCTTCACATCGGATATCCATATCCATTCTTCGCCTCTGATCTGTATGCAAGACAATGCTTTAAGACAGGGTTGCGCAACCTTTTTCCCCTGCTCCCCCCTCCACCCTCCCCACCTTGTCTCCGACGTTCTGATGTAACGACGTCATGTGATATCACGTTGCTATGGTAATGCCACATCATGTGACGCCACGTTGCTGTCTCCAGAAGCCGCCGGAGCCAAGGAAAGGGAACTTACAGAGGCCTTGCGCGCGATTTCCGGCATTTAATTTAAATGCTGTGGGGAAGAGCGAGGGGCCACTGTAAGCGCCGAGCCCCTCCTCCCCAAGAAAATGTTGCACCCCTCGATTTGCACACCCTTGCTTTAAGAGATATTCTGGGACCCTCCAACTCCTCCATCGGACCCTTCCTCATATTGACTGACCTTGCAGTGCTCTGCACTGACTTGCACTGACCTGCTATGATGCCTCTCAAAATACCATGCTAACTCATTCTGAACATACATGTGTCCTTTCTACATGTTACTCAGCTTGTATGGGCCACAAACAGCTTTCCCGGGGTCCAGGACTAGTTGCCACCGGGGACACTCACCCATGGGTCGGCGACCTTGCGAGAACCCACCCCCCCAACCTGTTTTCTCTTGCATTGCCATAGACAACAACATTTCAGCCTGCTGCCTTTCTCGGTAAAGTGGCTAAACCCACTAAATCCAGCAAAGAAAGGCCAGCAGCCGAAACATTGTAGTCTGTGGCACAATAAATTATCTTTTTTTATTCAAATCCGTGTGCCCTTTTCCATCAATCATATTGTATACATTGGACGAAATGCCGGTCTTCCCTGAGACTAAGGGGCACCGGTAAAAGTATGACTAATTGTTTTTTTTGGTGTGCAGCAAATCCCCATCATTTTTGCGTTCTCTTGCTCTGCCCCAATCTGACACACCACCTTGCTCTCTCACCCCCCTCTTACACTCCCGCGTCACCCTTTCCTTCCCCAAAGGTTGTCCTTTAATCAGATCTTACCCAAATTGTCTCCATCTCCCTTGGAAATGTTCTGTCTTTAAACTGTGCGGCTCCTCTTGATCCGAACTTTCTTAGCTGACCCCTTTAGGTTTCGGCTCCGAGGGTCTAAAAAATAAGCGACTCCGAAAAGATGTGAAATATGCCCACGGGTCCTAATGGGGCACTGAGGGGGAGACTTAAATACTAGTAAATATAATCTACTGTGCTAACAAATATAATCTATTAACTAACAAATATAACTTATTAAACTAAGAAATATAACTTATTAAACTAAGAAATATAATTTATTAAACTAAGAAATATAACTTATTAAACTAAGAAATATAATTTATTAAACTAAGAAATATAACTTATTAAACTAACAAATATATCTTATTAAACTAAGAAATATAATTTATTAAACTAAGAAATATAACTTATTAAACTAAGAAATATAACTTATTAAACTTACAAATATAATCTATTTAACTAAATAAATATCTATTAAACTAAATAAATATCTATTCAACTAAATAAATATAATCTACTTCAAAACAATACAATAAAAAGCTGGAGAAATGATACGTTAACCAAGCCACAGATGTGATGCCAATGAGCGTTGAACTCCTTGCAGATCCACCGTCAGCTGGTTGTGGCAGAAAGTGGTGACATGCAGTAGAACAGAGTGGTTGAGCTGTAACCACGGCAGTCAGGTCAGAAATCAACACAATATTTTTTGAAATTTAGAATGAGAATGTTCAGTATGTCACATTCTGGGCTCAGACACTGAGCCCTGTCACATGTTAGCAGCTTGTGATAATAGAAAGTATCCATATACTGGGATGTGATAAGAGACATTATAGTCATTTTATACTGGGTCCCATAACCTGCTTTATATGAAGTATCATTTTACACTAGTAGAGATGTTACATTTTGAAAAAATAGCGCTTCTGGCGACAATGTTCATTTTCTCTACAAATGATAAATGAAAAAGTTGGATAAAACGTTATATGTGTGTGTGCGCGCGCAATATATATATATATATATATATATATATATATATATATATATATATATATGTAAATATATATATATATATATTGTAAATATTCCTGTATATTCATTTGCATGTCTTAGACAGGTCTGCAACCCTGTCTTTCACCATTATCTTTAACCTTAATAGTCGTATATATATATATATATTTATATATTTATATATTTATATACATACACATATAGTATGTATATATATATATCATACTATATGTATATATATAGTCTGTTTTATACACACATACACGTGTGTGTGTTTATATGTGTGTGTGTGTGTATATATATATATATATATATATATATATATATGGTATAACCCAGAGGTGCGCATAGGGGGGGGGGGGGGAGATTTTTCGGGGGGGGGGTTGGCGCGGGCGGTTGCAGAGGCCCCGCGCACTTCCTCGAGGCATTAAAATTAAATGCCGGGGGATCACGTGAGGCCTCTGCAATGCTATTACTTACCTTGACTCTGCCGGTGTCACTCGTGTCCATGGCAACGCGGTGTTAAATTACACCGCGGGGTCATGTGACGTCACCCTCGTCAAATGCCGCTGCAGGTCACGTAACGCCGTATCAAGGTAAGGGGGGGGGGGGGCGCGAGCACCAACAGAGGGAAGTCAGGGGTGCGAGCTGCAAAAGTTTGTGCTCCCCTGGTATAACCAATAAATAATATAGCTGATATAGCAATCTGGTTGTCGCTAGAGAGAGATTATAATGGCAGTCAGAAATAGTGGCCAGAATTAATAACAGTGCAATTACTAAAAAGTAGCTGTAATAAAATAATAATAAACACTATGCCTAAACACAATAAAAGTCCAGAAACCTAGCTCTAATAGCTATGTTATAACTCAATCATAAAAGGATCCAATTCGGGCGTCCTCTGGAGCCCTGGCAGCTCTCTTCAGGGAAACAACCACCTCCTCGATAGATATCTAAACAAAAAAAACAAGAGAAAGCGCCCGCTCCATGTGTAAATTTGGTTTAACAATTTCATTTCCTGGACAAGATAAAAATAACAAACTCACAAACTCTGTGACGCATATGTACTGAGGTGGGGTTGGATCCCCCACGGTTATTTCTTGTTTTATTAATAAATAATTTACTATATTTTAATCTCTGGTGCGCATTGTGTGCATTTTTCTTCTTGTCTGCACAGTGCTTCAGATGCTGCATCTGAAAAAATGCCGGTGGATCGGGATGTGAGGTAGGGAAGTGACGTCCGCGCCGGAACGTTATTGCCACGCCTCCAAATATTCATTGCCACGCCCCCAAATCGCGCCCGAAGCATACCCTGCAAAGCCATAAAAAAGCTCAGGCTTCAGCAAGTGTATTGCAGCGTGTGTGCCTTCCCTCCGTCTGAAATACTATAGACGCAGCCTTATCAACGCTTACTAAATAGGCCCGTGTCTCTCTCTCTCTCTCTCTGTGTCTCTGTCTCTCTCTGTGTGTCTCTGTCTCTCTCTGTGTGTCTCTGTCTCTCTCTGTGTGTCTCTGTGTCTCTCTGTGTGTCTCTGTGTCTCTCTCTCTCTGTGTCTCTCTCTCTCTCTCTCTCTGTGTCTCTGTCTCTCTCTGTGTGTCTCTGTCTCTCTCTGTGTGTCTCTGTGTCTCTGTGTGTGTCTCTGTGTCTCTCTCTGTGTCTCTGTCTCTCTCTGTGTGTCTCTGTTTCTCTCTGTGTGTCTCTGTGTGTGTCTCTGTATCTTTGTCTCTCTCTGTGTGTCTCTGTATCTCTGTCTCTCTCTGTGTCTCTGTGTCTCTGTGTCTCTGTCTCTCAAATCAAATCAGCTTGATTGGCATGTCAAAAGAACATTTCAGTATTGCCAAAGCGTGAGTTATAGGGGGTGTAGGACAATGATTACACGAATACTAGGGGGTACGATATAATTGTTATACAGTACATTACTTTTGTGTCTCTCTCTCTCTCTCTGTGTCTCTCATTCTCTGTCTCTCTCTCTCATTCTCTGTCTCTCTCTCATTCTCTGTCTCTCTCTCATTCTCTGTCTCTCTCTCTCATCCCTGTATGATAGGTATGTTCCAACTCTATTTTTTGCTCTTCTTTTCCGTTTCAGAGGAGGGAGTCCCTCACCTCTTCAGCCACACACCAGGAACGCTGGATTGCTTTCAGACACTCGGAGAGGCGGATACAGTCGTGGATTGCAGGCACTGATTTATCTGGTAAGTACCGCAAACATGCTTGAACAAGGGCCGTAGACATTTTATTTGATGATTTAGATCAGCGGTGCGCAAACTGTGGGGCGCGACCCCCAGGGGGGGCGCGACACTGCCGACGGGGGGCGCGGGGTTTACAGAGGCCCCGCGCGCTTCCCGAAGGCACTTAAATTAAGTGCCGGGGGAGCTGCAGGGCCTCTGTAAACCTAACTTACCGTGGCTCCGGCGGCTTCCTCCCTACGGCGCCATGGCAACGCGGCGTCAAAATGACGCTGCGAGGTCATGTGACGTCACGTTGCTATGGCAACGTGACGTCATTACGCCGGAGCGCGGGTAAGTTGGGGTTGGGGGGGGCGCGGGAGCGAGGGGACAGCCGTCAGGGGGGCGCAGGGAAAAAAGTTTGCGCCCCCCTGGTTTAGATTATCATTGTCTGTGGTTGTTAGTTATTGGTATTAGAGTTTTTTGATGTTGTTACGAATCAAACACATTTTGAAGTAGTAATCCCCTCCGAACTGGGCATTCCTGGCCAATAATGCCCTGGCTGTAAGAGTTGAAGGGCCCAAGCAAAACCCCCACCTCTATACACACTAACACTGCAGGGGCATCAGAGTGTCTTGTTGTCATGGCAACCGGGGGTGTCACGTGATGTCATTTGTTTAATAAATTATTTTTTAAGGTGTCCCGGTTTTTCATTTTCGAAATCTGGTCACCCTATGTATTTATGCTGCATTCAGTGTTGTAATGTGCTGTAATTGGGTTACATGGCGTACATAGTGTATATACCGCATTCAGGGTAAGTGCTGTATGTGGATTATAAAGTGTATATATGCTGCATTCAGGGTTATAAGGTCGTTTATAGAGTATATACTGCATTCACGGTTACGTGCGGCATGTGGAGTATAAGGTGTATATATGCTGCATTCAGTGTTATAATGTGCTTTAAGTGGGTTACATGGCGGGTATAGTGGATATACTGCATTCAAGGTTACGCGCCGTATTGGATTATAACGGGTATATATGCTACAGTCAGTGTTATAATGTGCGGTATTTGGGTTACAGGGGTGTATACGGTACCGCAGTGGTGGTGGCGTGCTGTATTTGGATTATATGGTATACACTGCAATCATGGTTACGTGCTGGGTTCTGAATATAATGTTTATAGACCACATGCGCGGTTACATGACGGGTTTGGATTATATGGCGTATATGCTGCATGCTTGGCTTCGGGCCATTGCGTGGAGCATATGGTGTGTGTATATACTGCCTTTGGGGGTCATGTGCTGTATTGGTCCAGCGTTACATGCTACATTCAGGACGACGTGGGGTATACGGTGCGTTATGCTGCAGGCAGAGGTATAACGCGTGTAGGGGTTAATTTCACTTCCTGTTCAGCGCAGGCCCTGGTAGGGCATGGGTAATCCCTCTTCCTGTTCAGCACTTGGCTCCCTCTATCGTATGGGTAATCCCATTTCCTGTTTAATATACGGCCCTGCGGTTGTATGGGTAATCCCAGTTCCTGTTTAACACACGGCCCTGCTATGGACGGGTAACCCCCCACTCCCTGTTCAGCACAGGGCCGCATGCCTCTGGTTTGGTGTGGGTAATCCCACTTCCTGTTCAGCACATGGCCAGGGATGGTGCGGGTAATCCCACTCCCTGACTGGGCACGATCAGGAAACTATGCTGGTATAGCAAATATGCATGCGGGAAGGGGGTAAAGGGGCGGTTGCAAATAGCAGGCCTAACGCCCCTTCTTCGGTTAGCAGGAGGTCCCATGTATCGATGATAACATATCAATTCATGTTTCTTTCAGTCAGTTTCGGTACCTCGTGCGAGTAGCAATTCAGTTTTCATCCGGATCGGATCCGCCTCCGTCGACCCTCGATACTTCCCATACTCACAGAAAACCCAGTAGACGGAACACATAGTTAAATCACGCAAATTGAAATCACACTCCCGCGACACTTAGCGCATCAATCAGAATGTACTTCGTAGACAAAATCATACAACTGCAGGCTGACGCGCGAAGCAAGGAAGAAGGCTGGTTCCAGAGGCAGCTGTTGATGCTCATGCACCGGCAGAGTCACCAGCAGTAGTGACACCAGCGATAAGCGCAGCGCCAGTTCTAGCAACGCTAATCGCATCAGCAGCGGCGATAGCTCCAGCTATAGCGACAGTCGTAGCGCCAGCATTGGGGGCGGCGCCAGCGGTAGCGACACCTGTAGTTCCAGCAGCGGCAGTGGCCGCGGTTCCCCCGCAGGCGGTTAACAACACACCTCTAGGGGCCGGTGGGCAGGCCGGGCTAGTGGACTCACCATCCTCCATGCTCCCCCTCCCTCAGGCGGCACCCGCCTCAGAGGAGCTAGCCAAGGATAAGAGGATGCCCGATGCGGCATATAAGGTCTCTTATACATCCAGACCTAGCTCAGTGGGCTTGCACTTGCTGAAAGAGGTGAAGGACAAGATATGGGCCGGGGAGTACGTAGATATATTATCTCTGCTACCAGGCTACAGGGAGGCGTTGGCCGCGTCCTCAAAGACGGGGGAAGCGAAGAAGGTGGATGTGGAAAAGAGGCTTTTCCCACACACCTTTCGCAATTGGTCTAAGGCATTTGTTATCCTGGCTGGAGTAATTGGGGAGAAGGATCCCCAGGCGTGCGCCTCGCTCTTTACGTATCACGACATGATCGAGGAAGCACACCACGCTTACGGGGGAACGGGTTGGTGAACATATGACCAGTGCTTTAGGCAATCAATAAAGGCCCAAGAGGTGGTGATACCATGGAACGTCAAGGACGTCAACCTGTATCTGCAGTTTGTGTCTGGGGGCGGGGCAGATTCCTTTCAAGGGTGCGGCACCGGAGGTAGGGGGACATGGCGGAATAACGTACCAGGGACTAGCCAGTCGCTGCGCACCAACTCGGGCGTCTGTTGGCCGTTTAACCAGTCCAACTGCACGTACGACAACTGCCGTTTCCAACACATCTGCTCCTTTTGCGGCGGCCGCCACGCCCAGGCAAAGTGTTTTAAGAAGGGCGGTCGCAGGGGGAGGAGCAAAGGGCGGAAGTTTGGACGCGAGGGCAGCGACACCAATAATCGTCGCCAATTTGGCACCGTGGCTAGCAAGGTATCCCAATAGGGAAGCAGCCCAGCTACTCTTAGCTGGGTTTAAGGAGGGGTTTAGGATCCCGTTTGAATATCAAGCGGGATCTGAGTTTAGTCGGAACTTGAAATTGGTCAGGACACACGGTGACGTAGCTAGGGAAAAGGTCTGGAAGGAAGTCCAATTGGGAAGGATGGCTGGCCCCTTCGAGTCCCCTCCCTTGCCTAATCTCAGGATTTCCCCATTGGGAGTGGTCCCCAAAAAAAGAGGCTGGGGAGTATAGGTTGATACAACACCTATCCTACCCCGAGGGGTCGTCGGTAAACGACGGCATTGACAGGGAGTTGTGCTCGGTGTCTTACGCGAACTTCGATCAAGCCGCAGCGCTGGTGGAAAGGATGGTAGAAGGGGCTCTAATGTCAAAAGCTGACATCAAATCGGCCTTCAGACACTTGCCAGTCCACCCCGAGTGCTTTCATTTGCTAGGCTGCATGCTCGAAGGTCAGTACTACATAGACTTATGCTTACCAATGGGAGGGGCGCTTTCTTGTTTTTATTTCGAGACATTTAGCACCTTCCTAGAATGGGTGGCCCGGAAGAGGGTGCAGGCAGCGGGGGTCATGCACTACTTGGACGACTTCCTTTTTGTTGGCCCCAGGGGTTCGGACTTATGCGCTATGTGGCTGTTCGAATTTTCAGCCCTGGCGCGTGAGTTCGGCGTTCCTTTGGCCGACGAGAAGACGGTGCGGCCAACAACCACTCTTACGTTTTTGGGCATAGATATCGACTCTGAGGCGATGGAGTACAGGCTCCCTCCGGAGAAGCTGGTCGCCCTAAGCAGGCTTCTCCGCGAATTCATAGCTCTCAAGAAAACATCATTGAGGCACTTCCAGGCGCTGCTAGGCCACTTAGTATTTGCTGCGCGCGTAATGCCGGCTGGGAGGGTTTTCGCCAGGCGCCTCTCCGCAGCAACGGTCGGGGTGAGACGACCCAACCACTTCATCCGCATCACCGCCGAAATCCGAAAGGACTCGACGGTGTGGCTGCGTTTTTTAAAGGATTATAACGGCAGAACCTTGTGGCGAGGTCCCCCATCCAACAACACAGAGTTGCAGTTGTTTACAGACGCCTCAGGGTCAGTCGGTTTTGGGGCCTACTTCGGTGGGGCATGGTGCGCGGAGCGGTGGCCTCCCCACTGGCGGGGGATGCCGCTCATTAAGAACTTGGCGTTCTTGGAACTATTTCCCTTGCTCGTCGCAGTGCGCCTGTGGGGTCACTTATTCGCGAATAAGCAAGTAATTTTTTGGACAGACAACATGGGTGTAGTGGAAGCCGTGAACAATTTCGGCTCACGCTCCCCGCCGGTGCTGTCCCTTCTGCGCTGTTTCGTACTGGCATGCTTGCAATTGAACATAGCGTTCAAGGCTCGACATGTCCCGGGGGTGGTGAATAACATTGCTGATGCCTTATCCCGGTTACAGATGGCGCTGTTTCGGAGACTGGCCCCCGGGGCGGACCTAATCGGCAGTCCATGCCCTGCAGACCTTTGGGTGCTGGCGACGACCAAGTGACCTCGTTGGTACGATCATCGCTGGCTCCGGGTACGTGGCGGGCCTATTCGGCAGCGTGGCGCGATTATCAAAGTCTGGCAGGGGAATTGGGTCTCGATGTATTGGGAGTCGGGACCTTGCTATCATTTGTCCTAAACTTAAGGGCAGGGGGTTTATCGGGAGGATCCATAGGGAAAAAAGTGACAGGGGTCTCCTTCTTTTTGCAGCTAGAGGGCAAGGGGGACCCAACGAAGGCGTTTATCATCAAAAGGGTCCTAGCGGGGTTAACAAAGGGGACGGCGACAAATGACAGCAGACGGCCAGTGACACCAGCGATATTAGAAGGTTTAATGCAGGCCACAGACAGAGTGTGCCTATCGGGGTTGGAGGCGAAACTTTTCCGGCTGACGTTTGCATTGGCTTTCTTCGCAGCACTGCGAGCTGGGGAGTTGGTGTGCTCGTCGCGCAAGGGCGAGGGAGGGATGCAGTTTGAGGACATAGTCTTAGGGGAAGGGTGGGTCAAACTACACGTGAAAAGGTCAAAAACAGACCAGCGGGGAAGGGGAGCGTGGATATCTTTGCTAGGGCTACCAGGGACCAAATTTTGCCCAGTGAGCACGCTCAGGGAATACTTGGCATGCAGGCCAGACGGTCAGGGCCCCCTGCTCCTTCACGCGGACGGGGTACCGTTATCTAGATTCCAGTACCTGTGGGTTTTCCGCATGTGTCTAAGACACCAGGGCCTCGACGAGGCACAATACGGGACACATTCGTTCCGGATTGGGGCGGCAACGGAAGCATCACGCGCGGGGCTGTCAGTAGCTGCGATACAAAAGATAGGGCGATGGAAGTCTAACAGATACCGGTCCTATATCACCCCACTCTGCCACATAACCAGGATGTTGACGCCCACCTGATGACATCAGAGCTACCATATGGCGCCCCCTAGTGACGTCAGACGTCTAGGTCTAAATCCCTGGCAATACAGCATAGAGCTGTCTTGGAGGACTGCAGCCACAGCCACACCTCTCCCCAGACTGAACACTCCCCCATGTGTGGCTGTGGCTGCAGTCCTCCAAGACAGCTCTATGCTGTATTGCCAGGGATTTAGACCTAGACGTCTGACGTCACTAGGGGGCGCCATATGGTAGCTCTGACGTCATCAGGTGGGCGTCAGCATCCTGGTTATGTGGCAGAGCCGGGAGGGGTGAGTATCAGGGGGGGTGGTATATATTGTGACTGTTTCTTGTGTTTGGTAGCCTTCACCTTGAGAAAGGCAGTATTTGACTGCCGAAACGTTGGACTTTATGGCATATTAAACCTCCTTTGAGTAAGACCGTGTGCCTGCTTCTTCTTCTTTGTCCGGCTACAGGAAGGGGCAGGAGAACCCCATCTGGCTCCGGCCTTGCCTGTCCTTACAAATACAAACATACAACCCCTCACTAAATAACATAGCCCTAACCCCATGTAATAATCCTGGGGGTAAACAAAATAATGGTTTTATGAATATTGTAATGGTTTATTAGGGACCTAGGAGGTGGCCAGTGGGGCTGTTATGTGTATTTGTGTTTATTGTGGGTAGCGGGGTGGGTGAACCGGGTATTGGCCCCAAGGATGGGTGTTTAGGCCTACCGGGTGGGGGGGTAGTGGGAGGGGTTAACCCCTTCATTACCTTAGCGGTATTAACCACTAAGTTAAAGAAGATGTTAAGTCATCCCCCAACCCCCTGGCAAGGCCTAAACACCCACCCAGGGCCAAATACCACCTTCTCCCACCCCCGCTACCCACAATAAGCCTGGCACGGGTATATAACCCCTTCATTGCCTTGGCGGTAATGAAGTTGCCTGTAAATGCATTTTTTATGCATGGGATTCATGCCGGGGGTCTCTGGTGCTGATATTAATGGATATCAGCTCTGGGACACATGCATGTTATTTTCATCGCAGCTTCACCCCACCTTCTTGCCAACTTTTGTGGCAGGACAATTTGGAGAAGAAACAGCAATTTTAAAGTGGCGATCAGCCGCAATAAGCTGATCAGGGCTTATAGAATTGAGCGTGTTTGAAAAACTGGCGATCAGTGCCGAAAAGTGGCTTATCACCGCGCGTCTGCCGATTTTATTTATTTATTTATTTTCCGGCAAAAAAAAAAACGGTTATTTTTGCTCTAATCGCCAGCTTCTCTGGGCTTACTGAATCGCTGTAGGCGATTACTGCATGAGGGCCTTAGGGAGGATTTGTTCCTGTAAAGTACACCTAGTTTGGCATAGGATTTGGATGTCAGGGTATCAATGTGCAACCCAAATGTTAAATGGGAGTTGAACTATATGCCCAGATATTTCAAACCAGTAACAGGGGCTAGGATGGTATTAGAGCTGGTTTTTATCTGAAGCTCTGTCATTGGTAGCTTTAGCAATTTAGCTCTGGTCCCAAATACCATTGTTACAGTCTTGTCAGTGTTTAAAATCAGTTTGTTTTGGGAAATCCAGTTTCAAGTCTCAAAAAATCAGATTGAAGTATGTGTTCAAGGTCAGAGAGGCGAGGGCTGCGTGCATATAGGATAAGATCTAAGGCCACTCACAATATAAATTCCTCATCTATCCGACATAAGTATAAAATATACTCTACCTAGACCCCTAATACAGAGTTACCCACCTTATACGGGAGCAGCTGCCAGACGAGTATAGTAAATGTATCTTATTTCTTTAGCCACTGGAGGGCAGCGTGGAGTTGCAAGGAGTGGCGCCCGTAAGGACGACATGCCAGTTAGGCGGAAGGAGAAGCGCACACACTTTTATGTGAAACGGATATATTTGGGGAGGGATTTAGGAGTCTGAGTGAGAAAATTGATATTTTGTCACAATGGAAAAATTAACCATTTAAATATGCACAGATTTTATCCCACTTTTGGAAATTAGGGATGTTGCCTAAAAGTTTGAGAATGCACAAAGTGCCACCCCTGGGCTTTAATGAAGCAGCATTTGTGGGATAAGGGGAACAGCATTCTGTATAAAGGTATTTTGGGCTCGATATAAATAATTGAAGCCAAAAACTAATATTAAGGGGCCTATGCAGAGAGCAGCGCGAACGGAAATTTCGGCGTTTTTTAGCGCTATATGGCTATAATAAGGTTGGAAATGGCGAGTTGAGTAAAAAGCGCCATTTTTTTATTTTTTTTTAGTAGAACTCGCCGCACGGCTGGCGAGAACCAAAATCTCGCCAGTTTTGAAAAGGGCCGTATGCAGAAAGGTACGATCGCCATCTAGGGGCTGTTCGCGCCATTAAAATGGAGAGAAATTCTACAATTAGCTCCGCCAGCAAAAGTTGGCAGGAAACTGGAGCTCACCGGCGAGAGTGAAAAGAAAAAAAAAAAATGCGCTTTTTTTCAAACATGTTTCACCAGCGCGCATCTCGCCGGTTGAAACTCTCCATAATCAAGCATGATTTTAAATGCAGTTTTCTGACCTTTCTGCATATGGAGATAAAATCACGCCATTACAGGTACAATTTATTACCAATTCCAATTATTTCCAGCGCTGCTCTCTGCATAGGCCCCTAAGTAAATTGAGAATGGAAAAATATTCAGCACAAACGTACAGAATGTGATGTTCTGAGAGATCTTACAGATGTTATCAAATCCCACAATGAATGTATAGAAAATGTCTGTATAGAACGAGTCAAACAAGAATATGCCAATAAAACGTTTAATTGGGAGATACAGGGGCCACAATTCAGGTCAGTTAGCTGGAAGAAGGGAAGCCGGTCAGCTGGTAGAGCCGGTCAGCCTGTCAGCCAGTAGAGCAGGTCAGCCGGTCAGCCAGAAGAGCAGGTCAGCCGGTCAGCCAGTAGAGCAGATCAGCCGGTAGAGCAGGTCAGCCGGTCAGCTCTGAGATCAGCATTACTTATATCCCCTAAACGTTGTCCCCTGCATGTAATGCGCAGAACAGCCTACACTGCATATACTGTACATGAGATACTTAACCCTTTCTTTTCGCTCGACTCTAATCTGAATGATTTGCTAATTGGTTTGTAATTAGAGAGATATTTGTAGCAGAATCCCATGTATGTTCTTTTTACCTTTTTAGATACTGTTTTGTGTTATAAAAGATATGACAGATCAGAGGGGCTTCCTGTTTGCACTCGTGTTTTGGCAGAAGTGTATATGTGACCCTATAAATCTCCCTCACACCTGGCTTGGCAGTGTGACACTAGTGCAGCGACCTGGGGAAGAATCACTGAGCTGTTAGCAATAGATACAACGGATAGAAAAGACACTACACATAGGTTGGATTAAAGAGAGTATTTTATTGAAATAATTAATCTCTTTGCTGGTAGGGGCCTGCAGCACATTGCAGAGCGATATAGTAACACGCAGAGCAATGCACTGCAGGCCCCTCCGGCAGCAAAGGAGTGAAGACCAATGCAGGGTGTATAAAGATCTCACTGATAATTCATGCACAAAGGGCAGTTTGTTGCTGTGATCCAGAGGAAGGCGAAACATAACCCCTGCTGTGCAATGGGGGGAAAAAATTCCTTCCTGACCCCATTAAATGGCGATCGGATGGTCCCTGGATCACTGCGCAGTGAGATCAGGTGGAACAGCACAGATCAGCGTTGTTATACACAGGGGCACACTCAGTATATAGAGATGCGGGTGATGGGGCCCTTGTGCCCCTGTGTATAACTCACCTGCTCCCCCATTCCCCTGCATATCTATCCCATTCACCCCTTTTCCTCCCGCATACCTCGCAGGGCCGGCCGGCCATTAGGCGGTCGCCTAGCGCGCAAAGGTCCTAGGGGCGCATTAATAATCATTATTATTTTTTCCTCTTATTATTTCTAATTTATTTATCTTTTTTTTAAAATTATTATTCTTTTTTTTATCCAGTATTTTGGCGCCCTTTTATTTTTATTTTGCGTCGCGCTGGGGTGCGGTCGCACCCCCTGCAGCCCCGATAGCTACGCCACTGTTTATTTTATTATTTTATTTATCTTATTATTTTTTATACAACTGGGGCACAAATTTTAAGTTTCGCCTGGGGCGCATGAAACCCGTGCTCCGGCCCTGCTCCTTGTTCTCTCTCACCCTCTCACGCCCAATATCCCAATCTCCCTATAGTACCTGCCCCTCCCGCAGCCTTCCTGATCTTATCTGCCTCTCCTGCGGTCAAACCAACTTCTCATGGCCCCTAGAATACCCCTGGATCTACGCCCTGGCTCCTCTGCTACCTGCTCCCGGGGTCTGCTGCTCCGCCTAAAAAAGGTGAAACAGCAGATCTGTCCGCACCTCTCGTATTCTGCTACCTGCTCCCGGGGTCTTCTCCTCCGCCTAAAAAAGGTGAAGCAGCAGATCCGTCCACACCTCTCATATTCTCCTAGGCCATCGTCCACCACGTCGCCAGACTTGACATCCGCTTCGTCGTCTGCCTCATCGGCCGCCTTGTAGCCCACCTCTTCGCACCACTTGACGCCCGCTTTATCGTATGCCTCGTCGTCCGCCTCGTAGCCCGCCTCGTCGTCTGGTGGCACAAAGGGCACCACCTTCGTGCGTGTCCTGATCTGCAGGAGACATGAAGTGTTTGTAACCAGGGACAGTGATACTCTGTATCGCAAGAGCTCCTGTGCCACTTATACCCCCTCCCCAATACCACGTTATACCGCCCTCCACAGGGCAAATACCCATTATACCCACCTCCCCAGGCTCAGTACCCAGTTATACAACCCTCCCAAGGCCCAGTACCCAGTTATACAACCCTCCCAAGGCCCAGTACCCTGCTATACGCCCCTCCCCAGGCCCAGTACCCGTTATACCCACCTCACAAGGCCCAGAACCCGTTATACCCACCTCACCAGGCCCAGTACCCATTATATACCCCTCCCCAGAAGGTCATGTTTCTATTTATCAAAAATACATTGAGTTACCTCTGGTTTTCAAGCATGTCCTGGGGGAGTTATCACAGAGACACAGAAACGTCGCTGAGTTTGGTGAGTAACTCCCTTAAACTCTCAGCAGTTGAATTCCCCATTAGGTGCTTAATGCGTTAAAAACAAGCGTTGCTATTTCTTTGCATGAAGTTGCAGGTAATTGGAAGAGTTACACAGTGACGGCTATTTCATCACTCACCTTCTTCCATCGAATCGGTCTTAGCGGTAGTGATCTCAGTATTATTTCCTCCTTCACATCGGATATCCATATCCATTCTTCGCCTCTGATCTGTATGCAAGACAATGCTTTAAGACAGGGTTGCGCAACCTTTTTCCCCTGCTCCCCCCTCCACCCTCCCCACCTTGTCTCCGACGTTCTGATATAACGACGTCATGTGATATCACGTTGCTATGGCAATGCCACATCATGTGACGCCACGTTGCTGTCTCCAGAAGCCGCCGGAGACAAGGAAAGGGAACTTACAGAGGCCTTGCGTGCGATTTCCGGCATTTAATTTAAATGCTGTGGGGAAGAGCGAGGGGCCACTGTAAGCGCCGAGCCCCTCCTCCCTCCTCCCCAAGAAAATGTCGCACCCCTCGATTTGCGCACCCCTGCTTTAAGAGATATTCTGGGATCCTCCATCGGACCCTTCCTCATATTGACTGACCTTGCAGTGCTCTGCACTGACTTGCACTGACCTGCTATGATGCCTCTCAAAATACCATGCTAACTCATTCTGAACATACATGTGTCCTTTCTACATGTTACTCAGCTTGTATGGGCCACAGACAGCTTTCCCGGGGTCCAGGACTAGTTGCCACCGGGGACACTCACCCATGGGTCGGCGACCTTGCGAGAACCCACCCCCCCAACCTGTTTTCTCTTGCATTGCCATAGACAACAACATTTCAGCCTGCTGGCCTTTCTCAGGTAAAGTGGCTAAACCCACTAAAGCCAGTAAAGAAAGGCCAGCAGCCGAAACATTGTAGTCTGTGGCACAATAAATTATCTTTTTTTATTCAAATCCGTGTGCCCTTTTCCATCAATCATATTGTATCCATTGGACGAAATGCCGGTCTTCCCTGAGACTAAGGGGCACCGGTAAAAGTATGACTAATTGTTTTTTTTAGTGTGCAGCAAATCCCCATCATTTTTGCGTTCTCTTGCTCTGCCCCAATCTGACACACCACCTTGCTCTCTCACCCCCCTCTTACACTCCCGCGTCACCCTTTCCTTCCCCAAAGGTTGTCCTTTAATCAGATCTTACCCAAATTGTCTCCATCTCCCTTGGAAATGTTCTGTCTTTAAACTGTGCGGCTCCTCTTGATCCGGAGTTTCTTAGCTGACCCCTTTAGGTTTCGGCTCCGAGGGTCTAAAAAATAAGCGACTCCGAAAAGATGTGAAATATGCGCACGGGTGCTAATGGGGCACTGAGGGGGAGACTTAAATACTAGTAAATATAATCTACTGTGCTAACAAATATAATCTATTAACTAACAAATATAATTTATTAAACTAACAAATATATCTTATTAAACTAAGAAATATAATTTATTAAACTAAGAAATATAACTTATTAAACTAAAAAATATAACTTATTAAACTTACAAATATAATCTATTTAACTAAATAAATATCTATTAAACTAAATAAATATCTATTCAAATAAATAAATATAATCTACTTCAAAACAATACAATAAAAAGCTGGAGAAATGATACGTTAACCAAGCCACAGATGTGATGCCAATGAGCGTTGAACTCCTTGCAGATCCACCGTCAGCTGGTTGTGGCAGAAAGTGGTGACATGCAGTAGAACAGAGTGGTTGAGCTGTAACCACGGCAGTCAGGTCAGAAATCAACACAATATTTTTTGAAATTTAGAATGAGAATGTTCAGTATGTCACATTCTGGGCTCAGACTCTGAGCCCTGTCACATGTTAGCAGCTTGTGATAATAGAAAGTATCCATATACTGGGATGTGATAAGAGACATTATAGTCATTTTATACTGGGTCCCATAACCTGCTTTATATGAAGTATCATTTTACACTAGTAGAGATGTTACATTTTGAAAAAATAGCGCTTCTGGCGACAATGTTCATTTTCTCTACAAATGATAAATGAAAAAGTTGGATAAAACGTTATATGTGTGTGTGCGCGCGCAATATATATATATATATATATATATATATAATATATATATATATATATAATATATATATATATATATATATAATATATATATATATATATATATAGAGTAAAAAGAGAAAAAAGTAACCCGTATGGGAGCACTCAGGTATGCAGATTAACATATAGTATTTTATTTATTTGACACAGTGCAAAAAAGGATAAGTAAACAGTACATGATTAAAAACACTTAAAAAAGGCTAGGACCCCTGTCACGGGTACTACCCATAGACACAAGTGGGCAAAACTAGGGAATGACTCAAATTGTCAACCCTTAACATGAAAATGGATAGTGACTCAAGAAACACTTGGATAGGTCAGAATAAATCACAACGGGTTAATGGGTTCACAGGCACCTATACAAAGCTAAAGATAATACGTACTACACACCAATGAAGTGACTAGTCAAAATATAAATGACAATCTTAAACCATCATGAATCTGCTTGAGCATACAATTATGTAACCAATACCAACAGCACAAATAAATCACTTGAAGGAAAAAGGTGGCATGATGGGATGAAGTCACTAGATGTGTAGAGCAATGAAGTGTGTGAATAGCATGTATGGAAAATTGCCTGATGAACACCTATTAGATAACCTTGTGTGTGTTGTCAGTATCCATAATGAAAAAATAGAGTGTCACAGTCCAGAGATTAGTTGCACCAGTGCTGGGTAGCATAGTTACGTGAACATCTGTCAGGGGTCCTGCCTAGCACCCCCACTCCGACGCACCCCCACTCCAAGTCTAAGTCTCTGGACGAAACGCGTCGGAGTGGGGGTGCTAGGCAGGACCCCTGACAGATGTTCACGTAACTATGCTACCCAGCACTGGTGCAACTAATCTCTGGACTGTGACACTCTATTTTTTCATTATGGATACTGACAACACACACAAGGTTATCTAATAGGTGTTCATCAGGCAATTTTCCATACATGCTATTCACACACTTCATTGCTCTACACATCTAGTGACTTCATCCCATCATGCCACCTTTTTCCTTCAAGTGATTAATTTGTGCTGTTGGTATTGGTTACATAATTGTATGCTCAAGCAGATTCATGATGGTTTAAGATTGTCATTTATATTTTGACTAGTCACTTCATTGGTGTGTAGTACGTATTATCTTTAGCTTTGTATAGGTGCCTGTGAACCCATTAACCTGTTGTGATTTATTCTGACCGATCCAAGTGTTTCTTGAGTCACTATCCATTTTCATGTTAAGGGTTGACAATTTGAGTCATTCCCTAGTTTTGCCCACTTGTGTCTATGGGTAGTACCCGTGACAGGGGTCCTAGCCTTTTTTAAGTGTTTTTAATCATGTACTGTTTACTTATCCTTTTTTGCACTGTGTCAAATAAATAAAATACTATATGTTAATCTGCATACCTGAGTGCTCCCATACGGGTTACTTTTTTCTCTTTTCACTCATACTATTTACAACCCGTGAGCACCGCCAATTCTTACTGATGTAAAGTTATTTATTGGCTTATGGTGGCATTAATATTGCAAAAGTAGATGCGAGGTTTTTTTCCCCACCTTCCCCCCTTTTTTCCCCCCGTTATTTGAACACATATATATATATATATATATATATATATATATATATATATATATATATATATATATATATATATATACATGTAGAGGTATCAGTACTGTGTTAGCCGAGCTTCAATAATCAAAAAATAAATAGATGATACCGTTCTGTGGCTAACGAAATGCTTTTATTTGTGCGAGCTTTCGAGATACACTGATCTCTTCTTCCGGCGATGTTACAATGAATGAAGCAAGGATAACTTAAAAACAGTGTCTCTTGGAATGTTATCTGTGCTTCTCCTTCCCCCGGTGTGGATGTGTTTTATGGCTAGAGGTGTCAAAGGGTAACTGAAAGCAAGTGAAGAAAGAGTGTGTATGTGTATCAGTGTGAATAAAAATGAATGGAGAGCCCACAGTATAAACAGTGCTCTACACAAAGTGTGTGTGGAGTGAGAGGGATATAAATGGTGTGGGTGGGTGTGGAAATGTGAGAGTTTGTAGCACAAGTAAAAGTGTGTGTGGATACTATGTGGTCCCTATTGGTGTATATGGATGGAAAAATAAGGAGTATTAGTATGTGTGAGAGACAGCTGTGTGTGCATACATATAGCACAGTATGTACAGACATGGCCTTTAGCGCTCATGGGAAGAGAGTTCGCTAGTGTCAGTAATGACTCATAAAATTTCGATCTCTGTTTAGGCCACTGCTAAGTGTCCCGAACAGTTGCATAAATTTGTATTCATGCAACCGTCTCTCTTTCGGGGTTTTAAGATTACCTTTGAGTATGGCAACCCTCAGATCGTTCATCTTATGGCCAGAGTCAGAGAAATGTTCGCCAACAGGACTGTCTCTTGTTCCGCGTGTGATGCTGTGGCGATGCAGGTTCATTCTCTTGTTTAGCCCCTGTCCTGTCTCACCTATGTAGTAGCAGCCCCCTGGGCATTTCATGCACATGATGAGGTACACGACATTGCTGGAGGAACAGGTGAACCCTCCTCTGATTTTGTATTCCCGATTCTTGTGTGGTATTTGTATTGTGTCCGCTGTGTAGAGCATTGCGCAGGTTTTGCATCTTGGGTCCTGGCATGGTTTTGTCCCGCATTCAGTTGTACTGCTGAATACTTTACTCCTCACCATAATATTCTTGAGATTATGGGGTTGTCTGTATGATAATAAGGGTGCTTCAGGGAAGACCTGTTGCAGTCTTGTATCTTCCTGGAGGATGGGTTGTAGTTTCCTGGCGATCTTGCGTAGGTCTCCTAGGTGTGGGTTATATGTGACCACCAAAGGAACCCTGTCGCTTGTCTCCTTCTGTTTGTATTCAAGGAGATCACTTCTTGGTATTCTGGTGGCCATATATATATATATATATACTGTAAATATTCCTGTATATTC